>NC_069787.1:48383151-48556340 GCF_027406575.1 Nycticebus coucang | reverse complement strand
CTTTATGGAAAGAAGTATGGAGAGTCCTTAAGAAACTAAAAGCAGACCTTCGATTTGAGCCTACAATCCCATTACTAAAAGAAAAAAAGAAAATTTACCATAAGGACAAACACGCTCAAATGGTTATAAAAGCCCAAATTACAATTGCAAAGATGTGGAAACAACCCAAGTGCCCTACAACACATGAATGGATTAATAAACTGTGACACTTGTATACTATGGAATACTATTCAGCCATAAAAAAAAATGAAATTTTGTACCCTTTGTTACAACCTAGATGGATCTAGAGAAAATTCTCCTAAGCAAAGTACCACAAAAATGGAAAGACGGATATCACACATACTCAGTACTAACTTGAAACTTGTAGGTGAATAACAATGTGACTACATGAGAGAAAAAAAAAATCAATTAAATGCAAGAAGGCGGGAGTGGGGACGGAGGCCCCTACCCAGTGGGGACAGTGTGTGGTGTACGCAACTTCCTGTGTGAAGGACAGAACTCAAACTTTATCTTAAAATGCAAACAATGTAATCTGATGGCACATAACCTCATATTAACCAGGGTGGGGAAAAGCCTAATAATGGTTCATGAGGAAAGGATTATAATGAGGTGTGTCTGACAGCCCACCCTATCATGGCGAAGAACTCAGTTTTGAGGTTTCTCTAGGTCCCTTTGGACAAGAAGGGATCCACTCAGTCAGTTGGAAGACTTAGAATTTTATTTTTATTTCTCAAGTGTAACTAAATTTGAGTTTATGGTCTTTTACAAGAATGTTTGAGGTACCACAGGCCAATGCTGACAATCAGGAGTGAAGTTCAAAAGCCAATTAGGAATGGTCATTTTTCTATCTTTAGCTGTGTCTAAGACAAATCATCCCTTCAGAGTCAGGAATTGAATTTCTGCCCCAAGCCAGGAGCTCTGCTAGAAGCTGAAAAGATAGCAGAAACACAAATGAAAAGTGCTTTGCTTTCCTAGAACTTAACATTGTCAACCTAAAATAATCAAAAGGGTCAGAGTCTAGTTTAAAGAGAGTTTATTCTAGTAAAAAGTTTGAGGATCACTTGCAGACAAAGTTTAGGGAAGCTTAACAGAATTTCAACATCTTCCTATGTGAGGCTTAATGCTGGGTTACAAAGACCTGATTAGCTGAGGTGGACTTTTCCTTTCAGGAGAGTTATATTTGACATTCCACACTGAAGATGCAACACTCACGGGAGCCTTTGCACCATCTTTTCCAAGTTAGGGACAGGGTGATGAAGAAGGCAGTTGATCTATAATAAATATCAGTGCAGGGAAGAGGTGAAAGATGCAGTCTCTGGTCCCTTCTGGTCATGTATAGAACCAAAACAATGAGGAAGAGAGTTAATCTATACTCTAAGAAGCAGATTGATAACTGTGCTACATGACTCAGTCTCCAGGGCTTAACGTCTCCCTTGGCTTAATGAATTTAGAGGGTCGTGAAATTTTATTTTCTTTTAAAACAGCAAAGCCAAATGACCTGAACAAATCCTGCCCCTTCCATCCACTCATCCCCTCTGTAGCCCATGACAGGGCCACTCAACAAACTCTCTGTTTCATAGTGGGGCAAGGAGACCCAACCCTAAATGTGAGTTTTGAGAAGGCACTTAAAAGGGATCTACTTGAAGATGTAACGCTTATGGGAAAATGAAGTAGACATTATTTCTCTATTTCTCTTGCTAAAACAACTGTATGCCCTAGATAATATATGTAAAGCAACAATAAGAAGACTCTGAAAGGAGAACAACTAGTGATTTAGGGACTTGGGGAAATCTGTCGTGTGGCTTCCCTTGGGTTTTGACTCTATATATCTTAGAATAGAACCAGAGATGGTGATAACTAAGAAATACCAATAAGCATAGACAAAAATATTATATCAGAAGCTTATCTAGCCAAATAAAACATACAAGACTTTTAGACAAGTTCTTTACCTTACTCAAACAGTGCAGAACAAACAATGGTCTCATCCACACACCCAAATTCACAAAGGATGAATGGTGAACAAAAGTTCACATCGATGAAGCTCATACGAAATGGCCCTGGACCTCTGCAGAGGTGGCTTCAGAGCCGGTCAAGTAAGGTGGCTGGTCAGTAAAAAGCATCCTCCTCATTTGTCAGGGGAGGACCGACGGGGTGTCTGGGCCTCCACGCATCCTTTCCCAGCTGCGGCAATCTCAAACAAGTGTTTGGGAAGAGAGAATACTTCATGTAACAAACTGACCTCCAGCCAGGATCAGTGGAAACCATGCAAGAAACCCAGTCCCACTCTTCTCCCCAGCAGTAAGGAGGGACATACTTCTCAGGTGCTAACAGAGACTGTGTGAGAAATTGGGACTTCCTCCTTTGCAACACAGTAATGAAACAGTTCCTTCTACCCTTTTGCCTGTTGGTGCAGTGTTAGAAAAAGCCAGTTTATGTTGAAGGTGTAAATGAGATCCACAGACTCATAACATAGTACAAAAACATTAGGGTTAAAAATAATCCCTTATCATATATAGAGAAAGAAATATCTAAAATTACATGAAAAATCACAATTGATAGATGTAAACATTAACATGATAGAGATGCTAAAATTACCTGGAAAAAAATAGTTCAACGTGCAATTACAAACAGACACACCTGAAACAATTGAAAAATTAGAAGGTCTTAACATAGAAATAGAAAACCTAAGCGAAGAAAATGACTATATGAAGAAGAGCTAAATATGCACTAGATTGTTTATCACAATTTACAATCACCAAGATGTCGAATCATCCCAAGTGTCCATCAACCCATGAGTGGATTAATAAACTGTGGTATATGTATACCACGGAATACTATTCAGTCATAAAAGATGGAGACTTTACATCTTTTTGTATTGACCTGGTAGAGTTGGAGAATTTCTCTTTAGTTAAATATCACAAGAATGGAAAAGCAAGTATCCAATGTACTCAATACTAAGATGAAGCCAGTAGACAATCTAACACATACCCACACAAGAGAAAAATTCAATTTTATTCAAGTTGGGGGTAGGAAGGGGGGAAAGAGAAAGTGGGAGTGGTGTGCTATCACCTAATGGGCGCAATGTTAGGATATATGGCAAAGCTCCTGGGAGAGGGGCACAACTACAACGGGGACCTTACCTAACAAATGCAAACATTGTAACCTAATTGTTTCTACCCTAATATTAAAAAGAAGAGCTAAATAGAAATATTAGAACTGAAAAATAAAATATCTGCAATAAAAATCTCAACAGATGTGTTTTTTTTCATTAAGTCATAATCACATAGATCATGTATGCATTAATGCATTTATGGGGTCCGATGTGTTGATTTCATATACAATTTGGAATGCTTACATGGAACTAGTTAATATAGCCGTCACCTCATTTACTTAATTATTGTGTTAAGACATTTTTACTCTATAGTTAATAGTTTAGACATGTATCCCTGCAATATGCACCATAGGTGTACTCCCACCATTTATCCTCCCTCCATCAAACCTCCCCCTCCCCTCCCATCACTCTCCCCTTCCCTCCTTCATCCTTGGCTATAGTTGTGATTTAACTTTCATATGAAAGTGTGAGTAATTGTAAATTGGTTTCATAATAGTACTGAGTACATTGGATACTTTTTCTTCCATTCTTGAGATACTTTACTAAGTAGGATATGTTCCAGCCCCATCCATGTAAACATAAGAGAGGTAAAGTTTCCATCTTTTTTAAGGCTGAATAATATTCCATGGTATACATATATCACAATTTATTTTTTTACCACAATTTATTAATCCATTCATGGGTTGATGGGCAATTGGGCTTCTTCCATGACTTGACTATTATGAATTAAGCTGCAATGAACAATCTGCTGCAAATATCTTTGTTGTAAAGTGATATTTGGTCTTTTGGATATATATCTAGTAGAGGAATTACAGGATTGAACAGCAGGTCTACTTTTAAATCCCTGAGTGTTCTCCAAACTTCTTTCCAAAAGGAACGTATTATGTTGCATTCCTACCAGCATGGTTTAATAGCAGAATAGAGGTGACTAAACAAGGACTCAGCCACTCTCACGTCTGACACCAGTCATTAGTGCTGGGGTCTCCTGGACTACTCTTAACTCTGACAATGTGCTAAAAAAACCTCACAGAACCCACTGAAAACCGTGACGCTCATAGTTGTGTTTTCTTACAGTGGAAGGATACAGATTACAATCACCCAAGGGAAGAAGTGCAAGGGGTAGAGTCTTGGAGGGCTCCAGACCTTTACGTGAAAAAAAGAAAATAGAGAAATTCTTTAAAAGGAGAGATGATAGGGAACAAAAAATAACTATATGACAAAGTCCAACCTTAAAATATAATTACAGCAGAACCTTTCTAAGCTGACCACCCAAGGGACTGTAACAAACTAGTCAACATACAGGGATGGTGAACGTGAGGCCCTAGTCCTACTGTACTGATACTTACATAGAGTGCATGTCCAGTCTATGAAAATCATATCCACTTAAGGAGGTGGCCAATGTAGGGAGGCGGTCAACTATGGAGGTTTTACTGTTGTTACTTTTCAGGAACCAAAGGAAAATTCCTTCATCCTCTGAAGGTTCAGAGATAATCACTGACAAGAGGTAGATTGATTGAAGAAAAGGTCTACAAAATTTATTAATGTGTACACTAAAGCCTTCAAAATGAAGACCCCAAAGCACAGGAGAAATTGTCTATTTTTAATGCTTAAATTCAACCAAGTATTGACAGCTGTGTAGAAACATGACCGGACAAAAAGGGTATGTGTGATCTAATGCTAATTGACTGAGTGGGGAAACCCAGTAAGACCTGTCTGCCTAGGTCCTGCTTGGCTTCTCTTCCTTCCTTCTCGAGATGAGGCAGGTACATCTTTAGAATGGGAGCCTTATGACCTACAGTCAAACAAGTAAGCTCAGATAATATCATTATGGCCAATTTTTACACTAATAGGGTAGAGGAAAAGTTAAAGTAATATTTTTAGGGTTTATGGCTAACTTTGGGAAAAGACGTTCTGATTTCTATGACCCACATTGAGGAAGAGGGATTCTGGTTTCTATGGCTAGCTTCAGGGGAGATTGGGACTGAGGCCCAGGAGGGAAAGAGAAAGTCAGAGAAAAACTTTTGCTTCTCAGATTATTTCTGTGGCCTTCAAGTTGGAGTGTTGTGTTCTGAATCCCAGCACGTGAAATGAAACTTGTTTAAATACAATAATTAAAAGAGTTTGTGAAACATAGTTTATAATACTAAATGTATATATTGGAAAAAGAGAAAAAGTTTCAAATCAATAATCTAAGTAATCACCTCACAGACCTAGAATAGCCGAAGTAAGCAGAAGGAAGGACAGGAGAAAACTCAGTGCGGAAATCAATGAAATTGTAAACAGAAAGGATAGCAGAATTCAATAGAATAAAGAACTGATTTTCTGAAAATATGAATAAAATTGGAAAACCTCTAAAATGACTAACAAAAAAAAAGAAAAGAAGAAAAGAAGACACAAATCTTGACTTATTAATATCAGAAATAAAATAAGAGGATCTCTCTACAGAAGCCACACATATTAAAAAGATTAGGACAGAGTACTACAAATAATTCCACATGCATAGATTTGAAATCTTAAATGAAAAAGACCATTTCCGCAAAAAACACAAACTACTATAACTCACTCAGTATGAAACACATGATTTGAACACATTTACAACTACTAAGTTGAATTTATAATTTAAAAACTCACCCTAAAATGTTCTTTAAAGCATAATTAACACCCATTATTCACAATCTTGTCCAGAAAACAGAAGGGACATTTGCCAGTTCATTTTATGGAGCTCAAATTATCCTGAGACAAAAATGAGACTAAAACAGTACAAACAAACAAATAACCCGTACCCCGTTGTATTTTATGAATGTCAAATCCACAATCCAGACGTAAATCTATTTAAATAAGCCCTACTAATGTTTGTCTAAGGTGAGAAAATGCAGGAAAGACAGCCATTCAACAAATGCAACAGGTTTAGTTGAACAGTCATAGGCAAAAATAATAAATACATAAATAAAATCACCTCTGTTCAAGTCTCACAGCTTATACAAAAAGGAAAACAAAAGGCATCATGTTAAGTGAAATAAACCCATCTTTTGTGTTAAAAGACAAATACTATATGATTTCATAATTATGAGGCATTTAAAGCTAACCAAGAAATAGAATTGTGGTTTCCAAGGGTTAGGGGATACAGAGACAGAGTAGTTCCATGATACAGAGTTTCTGATTTGCAAAGTGAAGAAGTTTTGGATATCTATTTTACAACGATGTAAATATACTTAACACTACTGAATTACACACTTAAAATTGTTATGATAGCAAATTTATGTTATGTCATCACAATAAATTTTATATAAATCAATAATAAACTGTAATCTTAAATGTAAAATATGAAATAATAAAACATTTATGAGAAAATATAGAGGGATTCTTCATGGTGTGACCTAGGTATACAGTTCTTAACATCAAAAACATGACTCACAGGAGAAAAAAAACATTGATTAAAATGAATTTCATCAAAATTAAAGTATTTTGCCCTATGAAACTCCCTTTCAGAGATAAAAAGACAAGTTGCAAAATGAGAGAAAAGATTAACAAGTCTCATATTCAACAAATGATTAATATTTAGAGCACACGTATATGAAGGACTCTCAAAACCCAGTAGTAAAAACTAACAATATAATCAGAGCATGGCAAAAGACAGGCAGAGACATTTTACTGGTGAAGATTCACAGATAGAAAATAAACACAAGAGGGGTGGCGCCTATGTTTCAAAGGAGCGGGGCGCCGGCCCCATATACCAGAGGTGCAGGTTCAAACCCAGCCCCAGCCAAAAAAAAGAAAAGAAACACAAGAGAAAATGTTCAACACTGTTAGTCATCAGGGAAATGCAAACTAAAACCACAGTGAGATATCACTACCCACTTATGAGAGTGACTATGATCAAAATAGTGACCATGTTGAATGTTAGTGGGAAAGCAGAGAAAATGCCACATATTTCTGGTGAGAACATAAAATGGAATGCCACTCTCAAAACAGTTTGACAATTTATTTAAAAAGTATACAAACTACCATACGACCCAGCAATTGCATTCCTGAGCATTCATCTCAGGAATGTTCACATAAATATTTGAGTATGAAAGGCTATCGCAGCCACATACTAGCAAACAACCAGAAACATCTCAGACGTCCTTCAGTGGGGAAATGGTTAAACAAACTATGGTATATCCATGTCATAAAATACGCTGCCATATGAATTATTCTAAGTAGAATGTCCATCCCAAAAGGTTACCTTATAGCAGCAGAACCTTTGTAAGTTGACCTCTCAAGGGATAACAAACTGGTCAACATACAGAGGTGGTCAACCTAAGGAACCAAACCTCTTGACATGTATGTGTCCTGCACATCCAGTCTATGAACATTAGGTCAACTTAAGGAGGTGGCCATTGGAGGGAGGTGGTCAACTGTGCAGGTTCTACTGTGTATGTTTCCACTTACACAACATTCTTGAAATGATACAATTATATAAATAGGGAACAGGTTAGTATTTCCAGAAGTTAAGGGAATGTGGTGATGGAAGCAAAATCAAAAACACAATGTGAGAAGTCATTTGTAGTGATGGAAATGCCTTGTGTCTTTAGAATATGAATTCCAATATCCTATTGTTTTACTTTGAAATACTATTTTATTTTAAAATACTATGATTTTGAAAGATGTTACTACTGGGAAAACGCGGGGAAAAGGTGCATAGGATCTCTTGCTGTTGCATGTTAATCTATAATCATCCTAAAGTAAAAAGTTTAATTGCAAAAATAATTTACTTATATGTAAAAGTATGAGAACATTTAATTAGAGGCAGAAGATCTTCATTGTCTGAAAGTGTCTTTTATTATTACAAGTAAGGTATCACAAAAGTATGTACTGGAGAAATCAGTAAATACCTTCTTGTTGGGTAATCAATGTTACCATCAAGAGTGAGTCTCCAGGCGGTGCCTGGGGCCCAAAAGGAGTAGGGCACCAGCCCCATATGCGGGAGGTGACAGGTTCAAACACAGCTCCAGCCAAAAACTGCAAAAAAAAAAAAAAAAAAGAAAGAAAGAAAAAGAGTGAGTCTCAGTTGCAAGCTGTGCGGCTCAGAGGTGATGGATATGATTCCTTGAGAAGGTGCAGTAGCCCCACATACTATGCCAGCCCAAATGTGAAAACTCAAATCTAACCACAAGACATGTCAGGCAAACAAAACTGAGAAATTTTTGATTACAATAAAAAGGAAGAAGGTAGACTATACTGTTACAAAAAAAAAAAAAAAAGTGAATGTTACAAAAATAACAAAGGCCATGCAACTGTTTCAGGCTGAAGGAATCTTTTTATTTTTATTTTTTTTGGAGATAGAGTCTCACTTTGTTGCCCAGGCTAGAGTGCTGTAGTGTCATAGCTCACAGTAACCTCAAACTCTTGGGTTCAAGTGATCCTCCTGCCTCAGCCTCCCAAGTAGCTGGGACTACAGGCACCTGTCACAATGTCTGGCTATTTTTCTATTTTTAGTAGAGATGGGTATGGCTCTTGCTTAGGCTGGTCTCAAACTCCTAAGCTCAGGTGATCAATCTACCTCTGCCTATCAGACTGCTAGGAGTAGAGTCATGAGCCACTGAGCCCAGCCAGGCTAATGGAGTCTAAAGAGACATAGCAAAATAGTATCATACCTAATTCTATCCTGGCTTTTGTAGGAGAGGGTGGAATTATTCTATAATGGACAATAGTGGGGAACCTAAGAAATGGCTATCAATTACATAAATGGATGTAGTCAGGTAAATGTGGAAAGTTGATAACTGTACTATAATGTGATAATTTTGAGAATATCTCCATTCTTAGTAAGTGCTCACTGAGGCATTAGAGATAAAGGGCCACAGCTACATATGTAACTTACCCTGAAATAATACAAATTATTTATGTGTGTGTGTTAGAGACGCAAGGAAAAGAAAGGGAGAGAGAGAGAAGAGAAAACCAAGTGAATGAGCTAAAATGTTAACAAACGTTAAATCCGAGGAAACTGTATATGATTTCCCTTTATTGTTATTTTTTATTATTGCAATTTTTATAAATATGGAACTATTTTGAAATTTAAAAACATCTAAAACTGAAGACAAAAAACTCTGCTCTTGGTTCAATCTTGTGTCAAGTTGAGATAGCAAACTGTGCCTGCGTGAGTGAGGAGGCTTCATTCAACAGCAGGTGGCAGCAAAACTCACATAAGCTCACACAGTACAGGGCATGATGGTGGGGAGGCACTTCGGGTTTTGGAATTTCAACTTTGTCACAGAACTTCATCTTGGCCTCTTCCTCAAATCCATTTTCCTCCGTCTTGTCTTCATTGTTTCAGATACTTTTAATCCCTGTGGTAATGAAGGTGGTCTCCACTCCCTCTTGAATTTAAGTGATTCTTAGAGCTGGTGATTTCAGCAGAGATTCAGCTTATTTCTTAACAAATTCACAAAACAAAACAAAATGAAACAGGAGCAACCCTTCCATTCTCTAGCTTCTCAATAGTTTTGCTTGAATTAAGCACCCAGTGTTAATGGCTGTGGATGTGGCGGTGGGGTGCTCTATTTGGCCAGTATTGAGTCACATGGCTACCTGGGAAGCTAGTGGGGGACGCTGGGCTCAATCACACACAGACCACATGACTAAGCTGTGGAAAAGTGGTTCCCAAATGAAAAGAAGGAGTTTTTTTATAATGGAATAATGGGAAAACAATAAAACCACCACCTACCCCCACTCAGCATGACCACCATCCAGAGAGCTTTGGCTCAAACTGCATGATCCCCTGCCTCTTACTGCTTTTCCTCATAGCAGTGTCTTTTGTTGAGCCAAAAGCAGAGCCTTTGTAGTACAAGGCTGCCCACAGCAAGAATTCAAGGTGTGCTTGCATGTTCTGTTAAGACCCACTCTGTGAACACAGTAACGTGGAGTCTGTAGGGTGGTTGGCTCTGCAGGAGTTAACAAGTAGGCAGACCATTAACTCTGCAGGCAGCGGTACTTGAATAGTTCTTCCCTGTGAAATTTATGACATTCATAAAACCACAAACAGTCTGAATTTTTCCTCTTAAATTGACAATCTGTAAAACCAAAGCTTCTGAATGAGACCTGCAGATAGTTTATTTCATTGAAAGTTGTATTGATTTTAACATGTACCTGTATTACATTTATCATATGATAAATGTACAATATGTGAATACTAAATGAGCATTCAAAGTACGTTGAAAGTATCAGATAGTTGGGAATAAATATTAATAGATGTCCAGAACAACAGAGCACACATGCCAAGAGAGATAACATTATTCTTTGTTTAGGGTCCGGCAATGTAACTATTTTACTTACCACTTTGGTTAATTTCCTTGTCATCCCAACAGTGCAAGGATATAAAGTGATAAAAATGTTGTTTTTCTGAACCTAATGTTAATATGACACCATTGTTGGAGAATAAATGATAAAAAGTTAATTCTTAACAACAGGTTATGATTTGCTGGCAGCAAGTCTAAAGACTTGGTTTTGAGCAAAATTGTAAAATAGCTTTCCAAAGAGGGAATTTGTAAAATAATTTTCTAAAGGAAAAACTACCAACTCTAACCAGAAATGCAATAATGCATTATTTTTCTCTCCACACAATGATGTGGGAACATGAAATAGCATCTAAATATCATGATCATATAATGATAGTTACTGGCTTTATAAACATAATTGTCCTGATACAAGATAATTTTTGAGTCACTATTCTTCTAAAATCAAGAAAACAAAATTATCAATATCTCTAAGTAAATTTTGTTTTTTGGAAGCATTTTGGATGAAGCTTTCCAAAACAGAGGACATCAATAATAAATATTAATAGCAATAAGAATGCAAATAAAAATAAAGCAAACTAAAAGCTTTATGGTTAAAAAACAGTGAGAGCGATTTCTCCCACCTCACCAATGGGGTCATACTTATTTTTCTTTGTACACTCCTGCCTTCATTTCTCCATTTTATACAGGCCATGGGGACAGAAATTGTGAATATCTGTGGAAGACCAGAAAGTTTGACAAAAATGATGAAGCTTTGTTAATTTCCTTGCAGATTCCCATTTCCCATATCCTGATACACATTTTAGCTGTGATCGCTTTCCATGTCTCTCCAAAGGCTTTTGGAAGATGCTTGGTAATCCTTCCTCAGAATGATGGAAAGAGGATAGAAAAAGTCTAAGAGCTGCGATATGGTACAGATGGAATGGAGGCTCATCTCTAATTGATTCAGTATTTATTTAACTAGACTTGTCACTTCCTTGCTATGTTTAAAGTGTCCTTTAGCTGAGGGGTTCATTTGCTCAGTCAGAAGGTACTATACCCTGGGCTACTCTATACTGTAATTCAGAAACGACCACTGATTACGATGGGATGGTCAGCATCCACACACTGGCTGATGGCTCACACAGTGGACAGTCACAAAGAGCTCTCCCCTAATTAGACCAATGCAATTAACCCAGCCGAATAAGAAGACTGACTTCCTCTTGGATGTTATTTGGGGAACAGAAAACAGGACAGTCAAGAGAAAGAAGAAGAAAGAGAAGACCCTGAAGAACAGAGAAAGGTTGAAAGAGTTCTGTAAATACCCAGGGAATGCCTAAAAACCAGCAGGCATGGGTGGGTAGGGAGTTGAGAACAGGGCATGGCGTAGACAGAAGGTGAGTAGCCTGTTTCAGGAGCACACAGTAGGCAGAATTCATATAGGCAGGAACTGAAGGATGGAGTTTGGTTTTAATATTTGCTTCTCCTCTTATTCCAGAACTCTAAGTCTTCTCTTTTTAATGGCTAGGGCTTGGCCTACATTATTTTCTGTCCATATGCTTTACACAGTAACTTCAATTTAACTCTAGACTTTAAGGTCACCCATCTACTAATGTTTTATGTAAATGCCTCCACCTCTGTCCCTCCCCTCTGAGCTCCAGATTCAAACATCCCCGACTGCTTGACTCTTCATTTGTGTGTCTCTCTGGCATCTCCATGAATATGTCTCCAGTGGAGTCTTTGACTCCCCTCTGTTTCTACTTCACCACCCCCCCAAATTGCCACCATTCCCTGGCATCTTTTCTAATACCAGAAATCTAGCAGACATTTATGCCTTTTATATTTACTCCCACATCCACTGCCACGCTCTATTTGGAATCCGTCCACTTTGTTCTAGTCCTCCTCCATCACCTTAGGTCAAGCCACCGTCATAATCTGGGCCACCATAATGGCTTCTTAATGGCAGTATCCAGTGCTATATTTTACAGAGATAAGACTTACTACTATGATCATTAACTTGTATATAGTTCTTTCTCTCCCTCTGTCTCTCTCTCTTTTTTTGGATACATCCATGAATAGTAAGAGCTTTCTCTTATCTGGAAAATCGGAAGTCTCCAACAGGCAAACTTATGAACTCTAAGAGGCTTACCATAGTAAAGGTGGCCTACAGTGGGATGTTACTTTTTTTTTTTTTTAACTTTCAACACTTTATGTATTTATTTATTTATTTATTTCAGGTTAACACGAGGGTACAAACAACTATATCACAATATTTGAATTTGTTAGGTAGAGTCCCTCTTATGGTTCTGACCTGCACCCAAACATGTCCCATACACCCCCACATTGTGCTCATTCAGTGGGAGCACCCCATACCCCTTCTCCACCCTCCCTTATTCCCCCCCCAACTTGAATTGAAATGAGTTTTTCTCCTATGTGGGCATAAATTCGTATTGAGCATATTGGATATTTGCTTTTCCATTTTTTTTTGAGACAGAATCTCACTTTGATGCCCTTAGTAGACTGCCCTGGCATCATAGCTCTCAGCAACCTCAGACTCTTGGGCTCAAGTGATTTTCCTGCCTCAGCCTCCTGAGTATCTGGGACTACAGGTTCCCCCCACACACACACACACAATGACCAGCTATGCATTTCCATTCTTGTGATACTTTGCTGATAAGAATGTGCTTCAACTCCATCCAGGTTAATACAAAAGATGTGAAGTCACTATCATTTTCATGGCTGAATGATATTCCACGGTATGCGTATACCACCGTTTGTGAATCTGTTCCTGAATTGATGGGTATTTAGGTTGTTTCTACATCTTGGCAACTGTAAATTGAGCTGCGATAAACAACCTAGTGCATATGTCCTTATAATAAAATGACTTTTTTCTTCTGCATATAATTCTTAACTGAGCTACACACTTTCTACATGTTAACTCATTTAAATTAATCTAAGTTGTTATTGTTTCATTACTTACAACTCTTCTATGTATTTCTATCACATTTAGGACAAATGTTAAAGTGAATAAATGCCCCGTACCCAAATCCTACATGAGCAAGCCACTGCCCACTCTTCCAATCTAAACCAATCAATCCCCTCTTCCTGTGTTTAAGCCATGAGACTCTCTTAATTTCTTTTATTTATTTATTATTATTATTATTTTTTTTTTTTTGTAGAGACAGAGTCTCACTTTACCGCCTTCGGTAGAGTGCCATGATGTCACAGGACTCACAGCAACCTCTAGCTCTTGGGCTTCTGCGATTCTCCTGCCGCAGCCTCCCAAGCAGCTGGGACTACAGGCGCCCGTCACAACGCCTGGCTATTTTTTGGTTGCAGTTCAGCCAGGGCTGGGTTTGAACCCACCACCCTCGGTATATGGGGCCGGCGCCCTACTCACTGAGCCACAGGCATTAAGCCATGCAACTCTTTCTTAATTTCTATTCTTCCAGATACAGCATTTTTGTGCCTGCTCTTCTCTGTTTTAAAAGCCCTCTTGTCTACATGTTTTTGGCTTACTGATTCCTTTTATCCTCCTTCTCCAGGCATGCCCTGACTACTCCACCCAAAAGAGCCCTCCATTACTCAGTCATATAACATGGTTTGCTCATTCCATAGTTCAAGCCATAATCGATGACTATTGGCATAATTTAAATATGTGTTTATGTCTCCCACACAATGTGTACTTTGAGAATGAAGACTCTTAATCTGTCTTGTTCTCTCCTGTAGCCCCAGGTACTTAGCAAAGTAAATTGAAGAATTAGTCAGGGTAACCAGCAGCTACATTAAATCATTCCCCAATACCAGTGGTTTAATAGAGTATAGAGGGGGCCAATAAATGTATACACATTTTAACAAATGACAAAAAAGCAATATTTAATTATAATAGTCACTATATACTCATAATGTTTGCTTTTTTATATATTGTTTCTTTTTTTACATATACATGTGTTTATTAGGTTTCCAAATTTTTGCCTTCGCAAAATTAAAAAGGCTTAAAATTTATTAACAATAACAATGTTTACGATAAGGACTAGAAACAAAAACCTCGTAAAGAACAAACAAGCATAAATACATTCAGAAAAGGAATCAGACAATTGCTACATCGAAATATTAAGCAATAATAATAATAATAATGCAAAGAAAGTAACATTCACATTGTCAAATAAGAGTCTATTATATGTCTATTATAGAATATCTGTCTATTATAGAATGCTTTGACTCTGAGATTCAATATGGAGTCATCAGTTAACTTCTTATTTTTTTAAGTATCAAAAAATAGACAACTAATATTTATAAATAAAAGTAAAATATAATTTCGAAAAACAGATCATGCCAAATCTTATAGACAATAGAAAAATAAGAAATACTTCAAAATCATACTACTTGATCTGGGTACACCTGATATGAAAACTGGAGAAAATATATTATCATAAAGGGGAAATTACAAACATATTTCACTTATAAATGAGGATGCAAAATCCTAAACAAGTTGAATTAAAAATTAATATACTTTGGTCAAAATTAAATACAATTTATGTGAGAATTAGTCACTATTTTCTTTTTTCTTTGCTATCTTATATATTGTATCTTATGTCTCTTGTAATTGCAGAAGTCAAGCATGACTTGAGTATTGTAATTTTAATACAAATTTTTTTCTTCCTTAAAATGTACATACAGTTTTTTGGCAGCCTCTGTATATTCATTTTTGGCTCAAATCACAGTCTAATGCAAGTCAGAGGGGATTGGTAGAGACTCTATCATCTTCAACATATAACTGCCAAATTTATTTTAGAAATTGACATCTATCTTGTTGATAGGAAAGGGAGAGAAAATGGTAAAGTCATACCTTCTCTTAAATTTTTTAGGCAGTGGTAGCATGTGTCACACTTATGATTACATTTTAACATCTAGACCTGGTTGTGTAACCCCAACCAGACTAAGCAGGTATGAAAACTCCACTTAGCCTTGTGTCCAAGGGGAGACAACAGGTTTGCCAGTGGGCCTGCCTTCTACTCTATGATATCACTATTTGAATTTTTATATTGCACCATCTATCACCATAGATGTCATGGACACTGATTCAATCCTCTACTTATAATTTAGCACCAAAAACTATAATGCTTGTGTTACAAACTTAACAAATTATGCTGCTTAATTGAGAAGAATGAATATAAAAGATTAAATACATACTCAGCTTGCGGTAAAGAAAATGTCTGGAAAAATCAATATACTTGCCTTGTGTTTAAATTAGTTTCTTAAGTAAATTTTATGTCCTATGTAGTATTGAGAAAGTAAATTTGCCTGACTTCATTTTTTTCCTCCTGTCAAAAATTTCTTACATTATTACATTACAAGAAATGAATTATTTTAATGGGTTGAAGTATGTTTGTAAGTATCATAGACTATGCAAATGCCAAATATCCTTCTAAACTTAATTTACAGCCCGAATTCATAAACCCTTTATCTTTAATCAAAAACTGAAAGGCTATATTTTCATATTGTGTTTATTATTTACATAGGAAAATAGTGATTGAAGCTTACATAAATTTATCTTAGAAATAAAATAAATAAGGAGTTTACATTAGGAAGATGATAACATCTTAATTTCTAGGTGCCACCCTTTCCCCTGGAGAAAGGTTAACTAGCAAATATCCATAGACCAGAACATATTTCTGAAAACTTCAATACTTGGAAACAAGCCTGAGACACTAGTGTGTTCCATGGAATTTAGTAAGATTCAAACTAGAAGAACAAGAAGAATAATGATGACCTTCTCCCTCCCTAATTTGGCAAAATAATAGACAGAGAAAATGTCCTTAGACCCATTATTTACACAGGGAAAAAAAATAGAGGTAGTCATTGTACTTACCAAGCATTTTGAGACACATTCCCAAAAGCTCCTTCCAATCTCATCTCATAAGGAATCCTAGGTGAGATCACGTAGGTGACCCACCTGGGGTCAAGTAGGAACAAGGAAAGAAGGCAGAGGTCACAGTGACCACCATGTGAATGAGGGGTACCTATGTATTCCTGCCAGATGTGACATTCAGTCAGAGGTACCAGCCAACGTTATAGCCCACCCCCAAATTTAAACCATATAGTTGCCTTAGCAAAGTGGGAAGTTGAACCATATTCAGAATACTGCGAAACTATAAAGATGGTGTTTCAGGCGATTGTACTTTTAGCTAAAACATTAAAAATAATTAAGAGCTACTATACCTAAAATAAATTGTCATGGTATACACATCACAAAATAATGTCAATTCTAAAATCAAAAACATAAAATTGGGGGAAAAGGAATAAAAGTATAACATTGCTATATACAATCAAAGGTTGTTATCGGCTTGAAATATGAAGTTGTAAATATAACGGTCTATGTAAACTACATAACTGCAAAACAAAAATCTTGAGTACAAGTGCAACACACACACGAAGGATTCAAAGCATACCATAATAGAAAACCACCAAACCACAAAGGAAGACAGCAAGAACGGAAGAAAGAAGCAAAGTATGAACAGAACAACCAAAAAACAACTAACAAAATGACAGCAGCAAATCTTTATATGTCACAGTTGTGTATAAAACCAGAACATTGGTGGGGTGAGGCCTTGGTGTGTGTCACACTTTATGGGGGCAAGACATGACTGCAAGAGGGACTTTACCTAACAATTGCAATCAGTGTAACCTGGCTTATTGTACCCTCAATGAATCCCCAACAATAAAAAAAAAAAAAGAAAAAAATCACAACATTGTACCCCATGATTGCATTAACGTACACAGCTATGATTTAATAATAAAAAAAATGAATAGGCCGGGCACGGTGGCTCACGCCTGTAATCCCAGCACTGTGGGAGGCTGAGGAGGGAGAATCACTTGAGCTCAGGAGTTCGAGACTCGCCTGAGAGACAGTGAGACCCCGACTCACGAAAAAAATGGAAAATCCCAGCCAGGAGCCTCAGCCCGAGTCTGAGGTTGTGGTGAGCTACCACGCCCACTGCACTCTGCTCAGGGGCATAGGGTGGGACCCTGTCTCAACAACAACAACAACAAAAATGAATAGACTAAACTCTTCAATAAAAAGATGAAGAATGAATGAATGGATTAAAACAAAACTAATAAATCAATGAAACAATATCCAACGATATGCTGCTTATACAACAGTGACTTCATGTATAAGGGCATATACAAACTGAAAGTGAAGGAAAGAAAAAAGGTATTCTGAGCAAATAGAAACCAAAAAAGAGTAGGGATACCTAGACCTATATAAGAAAAAATGTATCATAAGACAAAAAACATAAAAATACATAAAGAAGAAAATTATATAATGATAAAGATATCAATTTATTAACAGGATTAATAATTGTAAATATATGTGGACCCAACATCAGAATATCTCAATATATAAAACACATATTAAAAGATACAAAGAAAGTGTTATATTGTGATAAAATAATAAAAGGGACTTTAATACCCCACTTTAAACAATGAAAAGATCATCTAGACAGAAAATTAATAAGATAACACTGGATTTGAACATTTTACACCAAATAGACCTACCAGACATGTATGGAACATTCCATGTAACAGAAACCGAATGTAGATTATTTTCAAGTGCACACAGAAAATTATTTGGTATAAATTACATTTTAAGGCAGAAAACAAGCCTCAGTTAGTTTAAGAAGATTATAAGAATATCAAATATCCTTTCTGATCAATATGATATAACGCCAGAATCAGAAATGTTAGAAAATTCACAAAATGTGGAAATTAAATCATGTGATCCTGAACAATCAGTGAGTCTATGAAGAAATTAAAAGAGAAAAATTTAAAGTAGTAAATGCCTACATACAAAAAGACTTTAATCCATTGTGGTGGTGGGTGGGGGTGCCTGTGGTTCAAGGAGTAAGGGCACCAGCCCCATATACGGGAGGTGGCATGTTCAAACCCGACCCTGGATAAAAACTGCAAAATAAATAAATAAATAAATAAATAAATAAATAAATAAATAAAATACATACATAAAAAAATAAAACATGATTTTAAAAAAATCCACTGTGAATTAACTTTTATAAGTGGGGAGAGGTGCAGATCCTGTTTCAGTTTTTCCATGTGGCTATTTAGTTTTCCCAGCACCATTTATTAAATGAATAGAGACTCTTTTCCCCAGTGTACATTTTTATCCACTTTGTCAAATATCAGATGAGAATATGAGGGCCGTGCTCTGTGTTCTGACCCACGGGTCTGTCTCTGCTTTTGGGCCAGTACCATGCTATGTTTGTTACTATAGCTTTGTAGTACACATACAGCTTGAAGTTTGGTAATCCAGTGCCTCCCACTTAGTTCTTATTATGCATGGTTGCATTGGCTATTCGGAATCTTTTCTGGTTTCATATAAAGCATAAAACTATTTTTTCTAGATCTGAAAATATGGAGTTGGTATTTTAATGGGGATTGCATTGAACATGCAAATAACTCTGGGTAGTATATCCATTTTAACAATGTTGATTCTGTTTAACTGTGAGAAACATAGTTTTCCAACTGATTATATCGTTTGCATTTTTTTTTCTTTTTTGTAGAGACAGAGTCTTACTATACCGCCTTCAGTAGAGTGCCATGATGTCACAGGACTCACAGCAACCTCTAGCTCTTGGGCTTCTGTGATTCTCCTGCCTCAGCCTCCCAAGCAGCTGGGATTACAGGCGCCCATCACAAGGCCCGGCTATTTTTTGGTTGCAGTTCAGCCGGGGCTGGGTTTGAACCCACCACCCTCGGCATATGGGGCCAGCGCCCTACTCATTGAGCCACAGGCGCCACCCTCGTTTGCATTTTTTTTTCTGCAGTGCTTCATAGTTTGCCTTCTAGAGCAACAGTTCTCAGCCTGTGGGTCATGACCCACAGGAATTGCATTAAAGGGCTGTGGCATTAGGAAGGTTGAGAACCTCTGGTCTGGAGGTCTTTTACTTCCTTAATTAAATATATTCCTAGCTATTTTATTTTCTTTGATGATTCTCAGCTTGACTGTTGTTGATGTACGTGAAAGCCACTGATTCACGTACATTTATTTTGTAGCTTGAGACTTTACTAAATTTATTACTTCTAGTAGTCTGTTGCCTGAGTTTTAGGGATTTCCTAGATACAAGATCATGTCATCAGAAAAGAACAATAATTTCACCTCTTCTTTCCCCATTTGAATTCTCTTGATTTTCTCCTCTTCCTGGATTGTTCTAGCTAGGACTCCGAGAATCACACAGAACAGAAGTGGACATAGTGGGCAATCTTGTTTGGTTCTAGTCATAAGCAGGAATGTTTTCAATTTTTCCTCATGCAATATGATGTTGGCGGTGAGTTTGCTGTATATGAGCTTTATAATTTTGAGGTAAGTCCCATCTATGCCTATTTTGTTAAGTATTCTTATCATAAAAAGGTGCTGAATTTGGGTGGCGCCTGTGGCTCAAGGAGTAGGGCGCCGGTCCCATATGCCGGAGGTGGCAGGTTCAAACCTAGCCCCGGCCAAAAACAAAAACAAAAACAAAAATATATATATATAAAAAAAAAAAAGGTGCTGAATTTTGTTGAATGCATTTTATGCATTCAATGAAAGGATCATATAATCCTTTTTTCATATCTATTTATGTGGTGGATTACATTTATACATTTGCATATGAATCATCATTGAATCTCTGTTGATAAAACCCACTTGGTCCTGAAAAATTATGTTTTTGATGTTCAGCTGAATTAGGTTGCTAAGATTTTATTGAGAATTTTTGCATCTATATTCGTAAGATATACTGGTCTGTATACTTTTCTTTTATAGTTGTACCCTTTCTGGCTCTGTTATCAAGGCTGATAGTCAGAATCTACAAAGAACCCAAGCAAATTAGCAAGAAAAAAATAAAACAACCCCATTCAAAAGTGGGCAAAGGACATAGACAGAAACGTTTCAAATGAAGATAGTCTAATCACCAACAAACACATGAAAAGATGCTCGACATCTCTAATCATCAAGGAAATGCAAATCAAAACCACAATAAAATACTACCTGACTCCAGAGAGAATGGCTGTCATCAAAAAGTCCTAAAACAATAAGTGCCAGTGTGAATGTAGACAGAAAGGAACCCTTGCACACTGTTGGTGGGACAGCAAACTAGTACAGCCTATATGGAAAGCAGTATGGAGATACCTCAAAGAACTAAAAGTAGGCCTACCATTTGATCAGCATTTCCTCTACCAAATATTCACCCAAAGGAAAAAAAGAAATTTTATCATAAAAATAATTGCACTTGAATGTTTATAGCAGCACAATTCATAATTGCAAGGATGTAGAAAGAACCCAAACATCCAGTAATTAATGAGTGGATTAATAAGACGTGTTTTTGTATACCACGGAGTACTACTCACCCACAAAAAGAAAAACAATGATCCTGTATCTTGTGCAACAGTTTGGATAGACCTGGAGACTGCTCTTCTAAGTGAAGTATCTCAAGAATGGGGGGAGGGGAGAACACACTAATACTAAATTGGAACTAGTTGATTGATACTAAATTGGAGCTAGTTGATTAACATTTATGTGCACATAAGTAAGTGACAGTCAAAGGGAATCAAGTTGGTTGGTAAGGTGGGGAAAACGTCTGCGTTAATTCACACCTAATGGGTACAATACACGCATTCTGAGTGAAGAGCACATTTATAACTTTGACCTGAAAGATACAAAACAAACTAAGTAACCAAAACAGGTATCTGTGTGATATTTTGAAATTAAAAAAAGGAATAAATTTTTAAAATAAATCATCTAACATCACATCTAATGGAAATAGAAAAAAAGGAATAAATTCAACCCAAAGTCTGCAGAATTAAGGAACTTATAAAGATCAGAGAAGAAATAAGTAAAATAGAGACTAAAAAAAAAAAATCTAGAATTGGTTTCTTTGATAAAATGAAAAAAGTTGACAAACATTTAGCTAGACTATTAACTGTAAGAGAAAAACTCAAATAAATAACCAGAAATATAAAAGGATACATTACAACTGAAAACACAGAATTAGAAAGGATCATTAAAAACTATCATGGACAATTATATGCCAACAAATTGGCTAACCTATGGGGGAAAATAGACAATGTGTCCCAGACACATATAACCTACCAAGCCTGAATTAGGAAGAAATAGAAAATCTGAGTGGACCAATAGCAAATGATTGAATCAGTAATAAATCTCACATCAAAGAAAAGTCCAGGCTATGATAACTTCACCACTGAATTCTACCAAATATTTAAGAAAGAACTGATACTGATCCCTTCAAACTTTTCCCAAAAATATTGAAGAGAAAGGTATACTTATAAATTCTTTTTATGAGGCCGGAATTACCTTGATATCAAAGCAGACAAAGACACTACAAGAAAAGAAAATCATTAATGAACATAGGTACAAAAGTCCTCCACAAAATACGAGCAAACCAAGTTTAACAATACATTAAAAGGATTATCCATCAAGTATTATATCATCAAATAGGATTATCTTTGGAATACAATGATAGTTCAACATATGTTTATCGACAAATGTGATACATCAAATTAACAGAATTAAGGATAAAATCCATATGATCATCTTGTTAAATGCAGAAAAGGCATTTGACAAAATTTAACATTCTTTTGCAGTAAAAACTCTCATCAGATTATGTATAAAAAGAAGATATCCCACCATAACAAATGCCATATCAGAAGCCTACTGTTAACATTATACTCAAAAATGGAAACCCATTCTTTTATGATCTGTAACAACACAATTGTGTTCATTCTTGTCACTTCCACTCTACATAGTATTTTAAGTTATTGCCAGAGCAATTAGGCTAGAAAGGACAAAAAAGCATATAAATAGGAAAAGATACAGTGAAATTGTCACTGTTTGCTAACAATATAATTGTTTACACAGAAAATCCGACAGAACCTACAAGAGAACTATGAGAACTAAAAAATAAATATAGTAAAGTTACAGGATACAAAATTATTAGCCTTTCTATACACTAGCAACAAACTATCCAAAGAAGAAAATAGAACAATCATATATGTAATAGTTATTTAAAAAATTAGTTACTACGGAATAAATTAGCCAAGGAGGTAAAAGATCTGTACATTAAACGCTATAATTTTTTTTTTTTTTTGAGAAAGAGTCTCACTCTGTTGTCCAGGCCAGAGTGCAGTGGAATCAGCCTCACCCACCTTCCTCTGCCTTTCAGTAGCTGGGAATGCAGGTGTTCGCCACGACATCAGTCTAATTTTTCTACATTTCGTAGAGATAGGGTCTCACTCTTACTCAGGTGGTCTTGAACTCCTGAGCATAAGGGATCCTCCCGCTTCAACCTCCCAGAGTGCTAGGATTACAGGGGTGAGCCCTCGCTCCTAGAGTAAAAGCTATGAAATGCCAATAAAAGAAATTATATACTTTATAAATAAGTGGAAAGATATCCCATGCTCATGAATTAGAAGAATTAGGATTGTTAAAATGTCCATAACACCTCAAATAATCTAGGTATTCAATGTAATCACCATTAAAATTCCAAAGTTATTTTTATGAAAATATACAAAAATATTAAAATTTACACGGAATCATAAGAAATTCTGAATAGTTCAGAGAATCATGAGCAGAAAGAACATAGACAGCTGGAGGTATCACACACCGGATATCTAACTACACTACAAAATTACAATTATTTAAGCAGCATGTCACTAGAAACAATAATAGACACGTTGACAAATGTGGCAGAATAGAAAGCGTGGAAATGAACCCACACGTTACAATTAATTAATTTTCAACAAAGATGCCAAAAATAGGCAGTGGGAAATAAAATAGTCTCTCCAATTAGTGATATCAGTAAAATAAGATTATCCATATACAGAAGTATAAATATAGACCATTAATTTACACTATATGCAAAAATAAAATTAACTCACACTATATGCAAGATTTAATTATGAGGTCAGAAACTATGAAACCACTAGATGAAAACAGGAAAAAACCTACACGACATTGCTCTGGGTAATGATTTTTTGGATTTGACTTCAAAATATAGACAACAGTAGACCAATGAGATTATATCAAACTAAAAATTCTCTGCACAGCCAAGGAAACATTTAACGATATACAGCAGTGTTTTTCAACTTTTTTTTTTTTTTTTTGTCTCATGGCACACTTGAACCTATACTTAAACTTCTGTGGCAAATTATGTCGATTAGAGAAAAGAGTGAAAAAAAATACTGTGTTTTGAACTTCTTACAAAAATTATTTAATTAATGATCTTTAAAAATTCTTACGGCACACTCATCGAAAGTCATTGGTGTACAGAGATAATACACAGATTGGAAGAAAATATTTGCAAGCCAAATATTCTGTAAAAGGTTAATATCCAAGATAGATAAGGAGTGCAAACAATTCGATGTGACTAACATAGACAACTCAATTTGAAAAATAGTTCAAGGTCCTCATAGAGATTTCTCAAATGAAGACAAACAAATTACAATACATACCTGAGAAAATGTTCAACATCACTCATCATTAGAAAATTTTAAATATAACTGCAATGAGTTATTTCAAACCTGTCAGAATGGCTATTATCAAAAAAGCTGAAAGATAGGTTTTGGCAAGGATATGGAGAAAAGGAAAGCTGGCGGGGAGATGTATTAGCAGAGGCATTGTGTTGGTTCATTTGTTTGCTGTGAAGGAATTCCTGAGGTTAGATAATTGATGAAGAGAAAAGGTTAATTTGGCTCACAGTTCTACAGACCATAGAAGGATGAACCCAGCACCTGTTTCTGGCGAGGGCTGCATGGAACTTTCAGTCATGGTGGAAGGTAAAGGGACCATAGATGTGTCATGTGGCTAGAGCCAGAGCAAGAGAGGAAAGAGATGGCAGCAGGCTGTCTTAAGCAGCCAGCTTTCCCATTAATGAATAAAGAAGAGCCCACCTGTTATCACAGGGAGGGCACTGAGTCTTTCATATGGGATCTGTCCCATGACCCAAACACTACCCACCAGGCTCCACATTCAACACTGGGGTTCTAATTTCAACATAAAATTTTGAGAGGCCAAACATCCAAATCACATCGGGTGTCAAGGAAAATGACGTGGAAGTACCTCAGAGATCTGAAAATAGAATTACCAAATGATGCAGCAATTCCACTTCTGGGTATTCACTCAAAAGATTTAAAATCAGTTTGTCATAGAGATGTCTCCCCTCCACTATTCACTACACTATTTAGCTGAGTAGTAGAAACAATATAACTGTCCATCAAAAAAAAATGGATAAAAAATGTGGTATATACACTCAGTGAAATACTATTGAGCCTTAAAAAAAAGGAAATTCCATCATCTGGGACAATGTGGATGACTGTGAAGGGCATTATGCTAAGTGAAGTAAGCCAGGAAAATAATGACACATACTGAATGTTCTTATTTGTGGAATTTAAAACAATCAAACTCACAGACGCTTAGAATAATAGAATGGTAGTTGCAGAGTCTGGTGGAGAGGAGAACGGAATGATGATGATCAAGGGTGCAAAGTCTCAGACGGTAGAGTTTGTTTTTGTTTTTTGAGATCTATTGCACATTAAGGTAAATACAGGTAATAATGGAGTATTGTACATTTCAAGATTGCTGAGAATAAGTTTCAAACATTTCCCCCCAAAAAATAGTTAAGTAATTGTTAAGTAAATCATGGTAATGAGCATGATTTAATTATTACATATTTCATTCATAAATCATCACTGGGTACCCATAAATATAATACATTTACAAATTAATAATTTTAAAAAAGTATAATAGATAAATCAAAAATTAAATTTGTGTTCGAAATCCAAACTATGCCATTTTATATAGGCTTATACAACTATAGAACTTTTTCAAGCAAGGGTTTGCTTAAATAATTTGTTGCTAATTCTCAGTGTTTGGTTCCTCAGTAACATTTATAGGTTTCATACTCTTTTAATCTGAGAAGTGTTTTAATTATTAAACTAAATTATCTTCTGGTAATATAATATTGCCTAAATATTATATTGTTATTGTTATTACCATTTTTCACAAACATCAACATAATAGTTTGCTACTTTATAAAACATGAAATTACTGATGGTGCCAGCGGCTCAATACATGCTGGAGTTGGCAGGTTCAAACCCAGCCCTTGACAAAAACTGCAAAAAAAAAAGTGAAATTACTTAGAATGACTATTCTATCTCGTTTTATTTATCTCATGATTGATATAATTTTTATCAAAGAAAGGCTCAAGTTTAAGCCAATAAAATGTGAATCCTAAATTTTCAACCCTAAACTCTAATCTATTTCAATAATACTATTTATCAGTATTTTTTGAAAGGATGTATCCTAGGAATATAACATAGATTTACAAAGAAATTTTTTAAAAATCTTATCATTTTTAGTTGACATTCACATATGTATATTACTTCATTTGATTTTCCTGAAAGCTTGAGTAAAGTGGCATGTATAGGTTGGTACAATTTTACCTATGTTCATTTCAAAAATCAGGAAAATTTTGTTCAGAAACACTAGATGGTATTTGCTCTATATTTTAGCATGCAAGTGTGAAAGTAACCTAAAAAATACCTTTTACTCATGACTTTGAGAGTAGTGATATAGTTTGGGGTCAGTTGGTTGGTTCTTTTATACTTGGCTAGAATTTCTCATATGTCTGTAGTCGCTTATGTAGGTTAAAAAAATTACAAAAAATTTCATCATATAATATGCACTGTTCTACATGATTGCATACATCAGTAGCAAATTTCATGTAAAAAATGGCAGATTAGTATTCTATTAATGGATATATCACTATTGGTTTACCTATTTACCTGTTGGTTGACATTTGGGTTCTTTTCGGTTTACACTACTATGAGGCTACGATTAGTATTTGTGTACAAATCCTTGTATGAATGTATTTTCTATTCTCATGTGTAAATATGTAGGAGTCTAAAGGCTCAATCATATGGAAGGTATAAATTTAAATTTTTAAGAAATTGTCAAATTACTTTCCAATATGGTTGTATTTATATATTCTCACCAACAGTAGAAGAAAATTCCAGTTACTGCAACTTGGTTTGACTAGTGTTATTAAATTTTTGACTTTCTAAAAGGGTTACAGGGATTCCTCACTGTGATTGTAATTTGTATCTTTCTAACAACACGGAGCATTATCTCATTTGCTTGTGTGCTATTCTTACGTTATCTTTGGTGAAGTGTTTAGTCTGTCATGCATTTTTTATTAGCTTGTTTTTCTTGTATTGTAGCTTAAGAATCTTATACACATAAATGCACGTCTTTTGTCACATATTTGTTCTGCAGATATTTTCTTCTAGTCCGTGGGTTGCCTTCTCATTATTGTAATAGTGACTTTAGAAGAACTAAAGATTTTAATTCCACTGGCACTCAAGTTGTTGATTTTCTCTATTGTTATTCTCACTCTTTATGTCCTATTTTAAGACATCTTTGCCAACTCAAGGTCATTAAAATTTCCTATTATCTTATCTTTCACAAATCTTTTATTTTTATGTTTAAAACTCACATCTATCATCAGTTTGAGTTAATTATTGCATATGGTGTGAAATTTAAAAATCACTCAAATGTTCCAAATAAACATCAGGGACTATCAGACTGAATAAAATGGTGAGACTGAGTTATATTTTATCCCCCCCAAAGGAATAATAAATATAAAAACTGAGATGTATATTAAAAGTAAACAGATGGCTGTGCAAATACCAAAGAGAATAGATTTGAGAGCAAATAGTATTTTCAGTGATGAAAAGGAATGATTCTAATGATAGAACAGTATAATTAGGAAAATAATATAATTCTAAATGTATGTGTATCTACTAACACAGTTTTAAAATATATTAGGCCAATATATCAAGCAAAAATGGAGACATTCAAAGAGGCAATAGACAATCCTGCAACTAAACTTAGATCTTTCTATTCAACTATAATTAATATAAAAAGTAGGTAGAAAATAAGCAAGTGTTTTAAAAACATGAACAACATCAAAAGGATAATTAGACAGAAAATAAGAAGTATAGGCTCAGTACCCATAGCACAATGGTTACTGTGCCAGACACACGACCTGAGGCTGGTGGGTTCAAACCCAGCCCTGGGCCAGCTACACAACAATGACAACTGCAACAAGAGAATAACTGGGCATTGTGGCAGGCACCTGTAGTCTGAGCTACTTGGGAGGCCGAGGCAGGAGAATTCCGTAAGCCCAAGAGTTTGAGGTTGCTGTGAACTATGATGCCATAGCACTCTACCCAGGGTGACACAGTGAGATTCTGTCTCAAAAAAAAAAAAAAAAAAGAAAAAGAAAGAAAAGAAGAAGTATATAAAAGATTTGATGAACATCAACCTAATTGGCCTATATTTAGCACCCAATACTCAACAGTGAAAGAATTCATATATTCTTATCGTATGCACAGGGAATTCCACCAAGATACACCACGTGTTGTGCCGTAAGTCAACACATTCCCCCAAATTTAAATCTTACAGAATATATTTTCTGCTTGCAATGTATTAAATTTGAATTAATAAAAATTAGACATACGGAAAAACCCCAAACAGTGAGAACTTACAAGGCAAATATCTAAATAAAGAATAGGCAAAAAAAAGACAAGAAGGTTAAAAAAAAAATAGATACTATTGGGGAAATCAGAAAAAATAATATTGTGACCTTAATGTAAACAACATCATAAAATATCAAAATATTTGAAGGTAGTTAAACTGTGATTATAAGGAAATTTACAACTTTTAATGCTTAGAAATGAAAATGTATTGTTTAAAGATTCAATTGAATAAACTACATAAATATGCAGAAGTTGATAGTGATACAAATGAAACAAAAACAAAAGGATAGAGGTTGGGCAGAGCAAAATGACTGAATAGAATCCTTCAGCAATCGTCCACCTGTAGCAATACAGATTCAACAGCTCTTCATTCTAGAAATCACCTTCAGAAGAACCAAAAATCAAGAGAGCGATCGTAGTACCAAGTTTTGATATTGTATCAAGGAAACAGGCAATAAAGAGGTCAGGAAAGACAATCTTGCATACTTTGTCCTTCCCCCAGGTCCCTAATTCCTAAAAAAACTGACCTTAGCAAACTTCCTAGGTACTAGCAAGATCATGGGAAAATGTGTTGCTAAGCAAGCAACAAGATCTTCAGTTGAATGATGTGGTAGAAATAGGTATAGATGCAAACTTGAATACTCAAGAGCGCCAACTTTCAAAATCGGTATAACCAATATGAAACCCCCTGGTGGTGAAGGCTGGGCAGTTGTTAACAACACCAAGGGCTGGGCCCCACTCATAGATTTTCACTTAAGGAGCTAAACTACTGCTCCTACCGGGACATCAGGATTTCTAAAAGCTTCCAGTTTATTCCAATGTGAGCAACATTGGGGAAGAACTCAAAAGCATTTCTAACCATTTACTGATGATTCTAATACTGCAGGTCTGGGGACGATGTTTGAGTTTCAAAGCCCTAAAATCATAGACTGCCATCTCCATGGTTCCATCATAGCAGTTACCATAGCATGGTAATTTGGCTGGAGCATGGCTGACTTCTTATCTGTAAGATGAGATTTTTATAAAGACAATCTAGAAAATTACACACCCCAGAGTCAGTATTTTATAACTATTCATCGAATTCACATTGCTGAATATTACAGAGCCCATTTCTGAGCAGCCATGTGTGGCAGATGGACTACATTAGAAAATGTAACTTTGAGACTCACAGATCCTTGCTGCTTGCATTTTTCTTGCTCATAGGGTGGGATATCTATATAAATCATTCTCATAGGAGTGTCAAGGAATGAGATGCTGTCCTAATATGTAATTTTGTCACCTGCACAGTAGGCTTTTCCTGAACAGCGCTCAGCCATCATAAACACATCTTGAAGCAGGCTGTGAGCAGAAATGCATAAACACTCAAATGCACAAGTGTCTCCTGCTCCACAGATGTCATTCCAAGTTATAGTTTTCTTGGTCACTGGAGGCAATTTTTTTTAAGAAGCTTTAGTTTCAAATCCCTGGGCTAAAACAAGCTAGAGTCCTGAGCAAAAGTGAAATGACAGTTAAACCACAAAAGTACATTTATTTTTAATGGTGAGATAATCATTTTCCAGAGGTGTCTGATAGAGTCCATGAGCCTCGACTCCTGCCAAACTGGTCAACCGTCTGTTCTATGTGCAGCTGGAGTGATTCTCTGTCCCTGGCTCTGCTCTCTGGTCTATCACTAGAATGTGGCCCATCCCTCTTCATCCACATGCATTCTATATGGTGCAGGAACAAACAGCGGTCAAGGGCAGCAATACAAACTAGAAAGATGTATGGTCATAGAGGTCATAGCATGTGACAATTAAAGCCCTTGGTGTTGGAGCCATCCTTTCAAGGTTTGAAGCCAAGTTGACCAGTGTTAACTATGTTACTTGAAACTTTCTATGGTTCAACTTCCCCATGTTAGGTACCTAACAATGGTGCCTACTGCACAAGGTTGTATGAGTATTAAAGTACATGTGATTCTTTTTTAAGAGCGAAGGTTTTTGTTCAAATATGTCAAGTATATATATAAAAAAAAGACTTGTATTTCCCTGTACAGTATTCACTTAGGTAAAACCAGCGGGCTCTCTGCCGGTTCAAAACACAGCCCCAGATATGCTCCAGAAGTCATAATCTATAGAACTGCTCTTCATGTCTATCTTGTATACTGTCAAACAATGCCCCTTTCCCATAACCCATGAATTCAGCAGGTGCAAAGTTTTTCAAAGAATGTGTAGTGCATGTAAGCATTAAAATTTTATATCACTATTCAGTTACTGTGGCTCAGGTCTGTAATCTCAGCACTTTGAAAGGCCAAGACAGGCGGCCCAGGAGTTTGAGACCAGTCTGGGCATAATAGCAAGTTCCTGTCTCTGTAAAAAGTTTTTAGAAAATTAATTGAGCACGATGCCATGTACCTATAGTCCCAGCTACTCAGGAGGCTGAGTATTTTTAAGTCTAGGAGTTCAAGGCTACAGCAAGCTATGATGGTGCCACTAACACCAGCCTAGATGAGAGCCTGTCTCAAAAAAAAAAAAAAAAATCACAAGTTTACACAGAATGAGGAGGTTTAGTGATTTATTGTCTTATTTTTTTATACATATTTTTGTCTTTGAGATAGAGTCTCACTCAGTAGAGTGCCAGAGTGCCATGGTGATACACAGATATTTTTTGCTATGTCCATTTTTTTTTTGAAAATATTCAGGAGGTACAAATGTTTGCATTACATAGACACATTGTGTAATGCTTCTGTTGAGGTTTTAGTATGCCTGTCACAAAAACATTGTTCATTCCCCTTCTACCCAATAGGTAAGGTTTTCTTTTCTTTTTTTTTTTTTGGTTTTTGGCCGGGGCTGGGTTTGAACCCGCCACCTCCAGCGTATAGGACCGGCGCCCTACCCCTTGAGCCACAGGCGCCGCCCAGGTAAGGTTTTAATCACTGATCCCCTCACACACTTCTTTCTTCTTGGGGGTCATTGTCCTTTACATCTCCTTGTGCTCAGGAATGCTCATCATTTGGTTTCCAATTATTAGAGAATAATGTGGTGTTTATTTTTCCATTCCTGAAATATTTCACTTAGAATAATGGTCTCTAGTTTTATATAAGGTGCTGCAAGAGACATGATTTCATTCCTTTTGATGTCTGAGTAGTATTCCATGGTTCTCGTGTGTGTGTGTGTGTGTGTGTGTGTGTGTGTGTCTATATTTATGTATATCTAGCTCACATTTTCTTTCTCAACTTATGAATTGATAGGCACTTAGGTGAATTCCACATCTCTGTGTTTGTGAACTGTGCTGCAATAAACGTTCAAGTGTAGGTGTCTTTTTGATAAAATGATGTCTTTGCCTTTTGTAAATACCCAGTAGTGGGATCGCCAGATTGAATGGTAAGCCTACATTTATTTCTTTGAGGAATCCCCACAGTGTTTTCCACAGAGGCTGCAGTCCCACTGACAAGGTAAAAGTGTTCCTTTCTTTCTGCATTCATGCCAGCATCTGTCGTTTTTGGACTTTTTAAAAAGCCATTCTGACAGGTAAGGTGGCATCTCACTGTGGTTTTACTTTGCATTTGCTTGATAATTAGTGATGTTGACCATTTTTTTCATATGTTTTTTGGCCATTTGTCTATGTTTTAAAAACTCCTGTTCATGTTTTGCCCACTTTTTAATAGCGTTGTTTTCTCTTGCTTATTTGTTTGAGCTCTTTGTGGTTTCTGGATATTAGCCCTTTATTGTATGTATAGTATGTAAATATTTTGTCCCATTCTTGTGGCTCGCCTATTTACTCTGTTGATTATTTCTTCTGCTGTGCAGAACCCTTGTAAATTAAGTCTTATTTAATTATTTTTTATTTTATTTTATTTTATTTATTTATTTATTTATTTTTGCAGCTGGAAGTGATGGTTTGTATTGTGAAGTGCCTTACAGATTTTCTTTCTTGTTACTTAATTTTATCAGATTATTTTTATTAAGTCTTTTGTACATAGATCATAAATACATTCATGCCATTTACAATGTGTTGATTGTTTGTACAAATTGAAGTGCTTACATCATACTAATCAACATAGCTTTCACCTCATTTACTCAATTACAGCATTAGGACATTTGTGTTCTACACATGATAGATCCAATTTGTACTTGCAATGTGCTTTATAGGTGTGGACCCCCTATGATCCCCTACGAATCCTCCCACCTTCTCACCTCCCCTCTCCTTCCCCTTCCCTCCATCATCTAGGCTAAAGTTGTGTTTCATTTTTCATATGCAAGTGTGAGTGATTATAAATTGGTTTCACAGTAGTACTGAGTACATTGGATACATTTTCCCATTCCTGAGATACTTTGCTAAGAAGAATATTTTCCAGCTCCATCCATGTAAACATAAAGGAGGTAAAGTCTTCATTTTTTTTACTGCTGCATAATATTCCATGGTATACATATACCACAATTTATTAATCCATTCATGGGTCGATGGGCACTTGGGCTTCTTCCATGACTTGGCAATTATGAATTGAGCTGCAATGAACAATGTGATGCAAATATCTTTATTGCCAAATGATTTTTGGTCCTTTGGATATACACCTAGAAGAGGAATTGCAGGATCAAATGGAAGGTCTACATTTAGATCCCTGAGTGTTCTCCAAAATTCCTTCCTGGTTATTATATACTTCCTTTGTCAGAAGTATAACTAGTATAACTTGCAAAAATCTTCTCCCATTCTGAGGGCTGTCTATTTGCTTTACTTAGTGTGTTCTTGGCAGTGCAGAAGATTTTTAATTTGATCAGATCCCAGTAATGTATTTTTGATCTTGCTTCAATTGCCCAGGGTATCTTCCTCATGAAGTATTCTCCCAGGTCAATTTTTTCAAGCATTTCCCCTGCACTCTCTCTAAGAGTTTTTATAGTTTCATGTCTTAAGTTTAAGTTTTTAACCAGTGAGAGTCAATTTTGTTAGAGGAGAAAGATGTGGGTCCAGTTTCAGTCTTCTACAGGTTGCCAGACAATTCACCCAGCACCATTTGTTAAACAGGGAATCTTTCCCCCAATTTATATTTTTGATAGGTTTATCAAAGATCAAATGATGATATGTGTCTGGGTTCACCTTTTGGTCTTCAATTCTGTTCCATACATCTACCTCTCTATTTTTGTGCCAGTACCATGCTGTTTTGATCATTATTGATTTATAGTATAGTCTGAAGTCTGGAAACGTGATTCCTCCCAATTAGTTTTTATTTCTGAGTAATGTGTTGGCTATTTGAGGTTTTTTCTATTTCCACATAAAACAAAGTACTAATTTTTACAGGTCTCTAAAGTATGACAGAGGTACTTTAATAGGATCACATTAAATCTGTAGATTGTTTTAGGTAGTATAGACATTTTAACAATGTTGATTCTTCCCAGCCATGAGCAGGGTAAATTTTTCCATTTGTTAACATCTTCAGCTATTTCCTTTCTCAGAGTTTCATAGTTCTCTTTATAGAGATCTTTCACATCCTTAGTTAGATACACTCACAGATATTTCGTCTTCTTTGGCACTATTGTAAAGGGAATAGAGTCCTTGATTGTTTTTCCCCCTTGACTATTGTTGGTATATATAAAGGTTACAGATTGGTGAGTGTTAATTTTGTATCCTGAGACGTTGCTGGATTCCTTGATCACTTCTAGGAGTTTTGTAGTTGATTTCCTGGGATTTTCCAGAAATATAATCATATCATCTGCAAAGAGTGACAGTTTGATCTCCTCTGGTCCTATTTGTATCTCCTTGATTGCCTCCTCTTGCCTGATTGTGGTGGCTAAGACTTCTATTACAATGTTAAAAAGCAGTGGAGACAGTGGGCATCCTTGCCTGGTTCCTGATCTGAGTGGAAATGATTTCAATTTTACTCCATTCAATACAATATCAGCTGTGGGTTTGCTGTAGATGCCCTCTATCAGTTTAAGAAATGTTCCTTCTATACCTATTTTCTTAAGCGTTCTGATCAAGAACGGATGCTGGATATTGTCAAAAGCATTCTCTGCATCATTTGAGAGAATCATGTGGTCTTTGTTTTGTAATTAGTTTATGTGATGTATTATACTTATGGATTTACGTATATTGAACCATCCTTGGGACCCTGGGATGAAACCCACCTGCTTGTGACATATAATTTGTTTGATGTGTTGTTGGATTTTGTTTGCTTATTGAATATTTTTGCATCAATATTCATAAGAGACCTTTTGTTTTCTTTTCTTTTTGGGTTTTTTTCCTGGTTTGGGGGTCAGGGTGATATTTTCTTTTCTTTTTGGGTCTTTTCAAGGTTTGGGGATCAGAGTGATATTCACTTCATAGAATCTGTTGGGTAGTATTCCTTCTTTTCTATGTTTTGGAAAGGGTTAAGTAATATAGGTACTAGTTCCTCTTTAAACATTTGGTAGAATTCTAATGTGAAGCCATTTGGTCCCGGAGTTTTCTTTGGGGGGAGATTTCTTATAGTTGATGCTATTTCAGAACTTGTTATAGGCTCGTTCAGCATTTCCACTTCTTTCTGGCTAAGTGTAGGAGGTGGCATGTTTCCAAGTATTGATCTATTTCCTTCACAATTTCATACTTCTGAGAATAGAGTTTTATGTAATATTCGTTAAGGATTTATTGAATTTCTGAGGAGTCTGTTGTTATGTGACCTTTATCATTTCTGATTGACAAAATTAGGGATTTTACTCGTCTGCTTAGGTTAGTCAAAGGTTTATCTATTTTATTGACCTTTTCAAATAAAACAACTTTTTGATTTGTTGACCTGTTGTGCGACTCTTTTGTTTTCAATTTCATTTAGTTCTGCTCTAATTTTAGTTATTTCTTTTCTTCTGCTGGGTTTAGGGTTGGAATGTTCTTCATTTTCCAGTTGCTTGAGATGTCCCTTTAAGTTGTTGACTTCCTCTCTTTCTGTTCTTTTGAGGAAGGCTTGCAACGCTATAAATTTCCCTCTTAGGACTAACTCTGTGGTATCCCAGAGGTTCTGATAGTTCATGCCTTCATTATTGTTTTGTTCCAAAAATTTGGCAATTTCCTTCTTAATCTCATCTATGACCCAGCTATCATTCAGCATGAGGTTATTCAGTTTCCATGTGTTTGTATGAGTATGCAGAGTCCTGTTGTTACTGAGTTCAACTTTTATTCCAAGATGGTCCAAGAAAATACAAAGAATGATTTTTATTCCTTTAAATTTGCTGAGGTTAGACTTGTGACGTAAGATGTGATAAATTTTGGAGGATGATCCATGGTCTTATGAGAAGAATTTGTATTCAGTTTTGTTAGGATGCAATGTTCTGTAGATGTCTGTTAGATGCAAATGTTGATTGGTTAAGTTTAAGTCTAAAATTTCTTTGCTTACCTTCTTATTGGAGGATCTATTCAACACTGCCAAAGGGGTGTTAAAATATCCTACTATTATGGTACTGGAGGAAATCACATTGTCAAGTCTGTTAGAGTCTCTCATATGAATTGAGGCGCATTTTGGTTGGGCGCATAAATGTTAATAATTAAAATCTCATGTTGAATGTTACCCTAAACAAATATGAAGTGACCATCCTTATCTTTCCTTCCTTTTGTTGGTTTAAAGCCTATTGTATCTGTGAATAAAATTGCAACACCTGCTTTTTTCTGATTTCCATTTGCTTGCATTATAGATGACCATCTTTCACCCTGAGTCTATGTTTATCTTTTAAGGTAAGGTGGGATTCTTGAATGTAGCAGATGTCTGGCCTGAATTTTTGTATCCAGTCAGCCAACCTGTGTCTCTTTAGAGGGCAACTTAAACCATCCACATTAATTGAGATATTGATAAGCCAGAGAATATTTTGTGTATCAAGTTTTTCAAAAGTCTAGTGGACATTTTTAATCCTTTTGTCACTGTGGAAGTTGGAATTTGATCAAAAGTTTCTGAGTGAGTTTACTTTTGTGGTGGAGGATTGTGCTGTTCATTATGGAGGATAGGTCTGAGAATATCCTGGATACCTGGTTTAGTTATGGCAAATTTCTTCAACATGTGCATGTCATTAAAGTATTTAATTTCTCCATCATAGATAAAACTCAGTTTAGCTGGGATACAGGATCCTGGGTTGAAAGAGATTTTGTTTAAGGAGATTAAAGGTCGATGACTACTCTCTTCTAGCTTGAAAAGTTTCAGCAGAGAGCTCTGCAGTCATTCTAATGTTCTTCCCCTTGTATGTTATGGTTTTCTTACGTCTTACAGCTTGCAGAATTTTCTCCTTCATATTAACTTTAGTGAAGTTAATTATAATGTGTCTATGAGAACTTTTATTTGGGTTGAGATGTGCCAGTTTGCTATCTGAATTTCAGAATCTCTTGGCATGTGTGCAAAGTTCTCTTTAATTATTTCATGAAGCAAAACATCTGTATCCTTCTCAGCAACCTCATCACTTTCAGGTATTCCTGTAAGGCAAATATTAGATCTCTTCGAATTATCCCAGAGCTTTCTGAGACAATGATCCATTTTTGTTCTCCACTTTTTTTCTTATTTGAGCATTTGGGAGCATTCAAAAGCTTTGTCTTCAATGTCAGAGATCCTTTCTTCTGCCTGCCCCATTCTGTTACTGAGGGATTCTAATGTATTTTTTTAGATCTTTGATGGTTGCAAATTCTTACTTCATCGTGTCAAAATCTTTGGTCTTTTTGTCTTTAAATTTGTTGAATTCTTAAGACATCTTTTGAATTACTGCTTTTAATTCTAATTTTCTCATTTCCTCCATTCTGTTGATATTATTTGCTATCCAAACTCTGAACTCGATTTCTGACATCTCAGCCATTTGTTTGTGAATGGGATCTTGTGCTGTGTCTGTCTTATCATTCCTTGGGGGAGTTAAATTACTGTGATTATTCATGTTTCCAGAGTTTTTCCACTGATTCCACCTCATGATTATTTTTCACTGTAGGCTAGGTGGTCAGGTAAGGTGAAATTGGTTTGGGGTTTCCTGGAGTTGGGGTTAACCAGTCCTTTGTTAAGGATCTGGGACTGCTGACTGCAGCTTTTTCCCCGTTAGCTTTGCAAAGGACCTGTACAGTATTACAGTCTGAGGCTGGTGTGGTGTGGTGCTGTTAGGTGGCTCTGTCTTTTATTCAGCTGGTTCTTGTCTGATCCTGGTGGATCAGTGACTCTGGTGAAGTCTTAGCTGTGGAGAAATACAAGCAATTAAGACACCCCACCCACCATGGACAACAACTGGAAGAGGAAATTCAACCCTTCCTGTTACTACACAATCAGGGTACCACCTGAGAGGGTCCTTGGGTGATTGTCCCATGTTAGGGGTTCCAAACCATTTGACCCAGTCAGTACAAACTCTCAGGGGAGGGTTCAAAAGGTCTCCAGGAGCTAAATGGCAGAGGTCTGCTGGCTGCTCAGATTTAGCTCGCTCTGGTGCCCTATAGAAGCAGAAAGGCCCGCCCGGTAGCACAGTTAGACCAGGGGGCTGAGTCTCTTTCTTCACGTTGCTCCTTTTTCACACCCAGTCACTGGTGACCCCACAGGGCTGCAGTCCTGCTCCCTCCAATAAGCAGAAGTGCCAGAGCTTAGTGCCTTTCAGAGTCAAAGTAAGGTCCATGCCCCCATGGCCTGGCCACTGTACTCTGCTACCAGCCAGCTGGGGGAGCTGAGGCTTGCCTGGCTTGAGTGTTCAATAACCCCTGGCGAGTGTTCTACTTGGGCTCAGTCTAATCCTGGGGGTAACAGGACAGCAAATTCTTTTCTCCCTCAGCCACCAGGCCTTTGCCCCTGCTGCTCTGCAGCACTGGTATCCCTATAGAGTGAGTTCTAGTTTCTTCTGGCAGTGCACAGAGTTGGGTAGGTGTCTCTCCAAGATTAGAACCCAGCGGGATCACTCTATTGTTGCTGGATCTTTGTGGGAAGTGACCCTGTGCCGCTCTTCTTCCACTGCCAAAGCCAGGGAATTCTGGCTGTAGGAGCAGCTCCAGGAGCGTGGTGCACACAGATCCAGCAGCAGGGCGGGGGACACTGCACATGACTCTGTCAGTTCCGTTGCCTGGTGATGTAAGCAAGGAGAGCACCACTTGGCTCGCAGCTCGTGGCTTGCAATTTTGGCCAGGTATGGGCCTGGTGTGGAGGCAGGGGGCGCACAGCACACAGTCTCTGGCCTGGTGGGTGTGGTGCGGAGGCAGGGAGGGTACCGGGGGGAAGGTGTGGGGCCCATGGTTCCAGCAGACTCTGGTCAGGAGAGGGCACGGTGTGGAAGCAGGAAGGGTGCCAGGCGCAAAGCTAGGGACATGCAGCGTGGCACGGAGAAAGGGAGGGTGTGGGGGCAGAGCATGGGGTGCAGGACTCCAGCTGACTCTGGCCAGGCGTGGGGTGGGGTGCTTGGTCTGGCAGACTGGGATGGGGGATGCTGCTCATGACCCTCCTCCCTCAGTTTGAGCAAGGGTTAGGATTCTGGCTTAACAGGCAAGTGGGGAAGGGTGGACTGGAAGTTCAGAATGGCAGGGAAAATGTTAGTTCAATTTTTCTGCCTGGTAAGAGTGTTCAGAGTCACTTCAGGTTCCCTCTGGAAGAAGTAGTCCCCACTTCCTACAGCCCTCACCTGTGGGGTGAGACAAGAGGTCCTCAGTTCACTACTCGCCTGTGGAAAACCTACAGGAGCAAACAAAGAGAGAAATGAAAAAGGAAAAAAGAAAGAAACAAACAAAACAAAATAAAACACAGCTTCCTTGGGGGAGGGGTCAAACTCTTTTCCTTTTGGATGAGTTATGTACCTGAAGTTTACTTTCTTGGAGTTATAGCTTGCCTCAGCAGAGATGGCCTGAAGTTATCTCACTTCTCTCTCAGCTCAGCTCCCAGTCTTCAGCTTAATTGGGTACTTTCTAGATGTTATCCTTCCCTCTGGACAGGAGCTTCTGTCAGACGCTGCTTCCAGTCGGTCATCTTGCCCAAACTTTAAGATTCTATACAAACAGTGGGGGAGGGTAGTTAAACTTCATTTTCCAGAGGTGGAAGTTGTGGAATACACAGGGGATTGTATTTTACTTTTTACTTCACAGATGGAGTTAATGAAAGTAGGTTCATTGTCAGAGCCTGCTCTTCCCTTGCATGTTCATTCTTCTATTGGTGGGCTGCTGTCATAGAAGACCACCATGGGACCTTCCTGCCCTCCTCACCGTGTAATTAGTACAGGAGGGCTCTTAGGGAATGGCATAAGTTAGGGTGCTGGGGAGCACTCACATCAGGGAACCAGAATGCTACAGGAAAACAGTGAATTAAAACAGATAGATATTTATACTAACAATATAAAAGAAGAAATTTCTAATTGCTGTCAAGAACTAGAATGCAGGTGTATCAAGGCATGTAATGCTGAGTTCTAGGGAATCTTCTTAAACTCTTATATACTTGTTTTCTTTCTCTCTTTAGTTCATTTTTACTCTCACATTCTCATATTCTCAAAACCAGAAACAGAATACTTTCTCGCACACCCTTTAACTGGCTTGTGGGTGATCTAACACCTTGGGGGTTGATTGGACACCCACTTTCTTTTTAATGCTGTTTCTGGCAATGGGTGCGAACACACATTTTTGGGAGCCCTCGACTGGCCAGTAGACTTGAGGCTTTTGATGCTTCTAAAAACTTCTGACAGGCCAATAGCCCGGCAACCTTAGGTCCCAGTCTCTTTGGCTTTCCCTCAGATGTTTTACACAAATTACAACAATTGAATTTAACAAACAGTTACATATTTTTTCTAACAATTCACAACCAATAAGTACAACAAAAATACTATGAATAATTATATTAATGTCTGCAGACAACTAGCCAAAATTAGATGTTAAAGTGGCTTACCTCCAGAGGTGGACTTGTAGGTGAATTTAGGAGTGATCGTCAGCAGTCTCCTGGGGGGCTCCAGGTTCTCTGGGGACCCTGGGATGTTTCCAGGAGGTGCCTCCCCTCAGAGGGACCACAGTCTGTCCCCCTCCTGGGGGCGGCCTGAGGATTGGCAGAATGTGTGCCAACCAGAGTAATGCCAAGTGGCTACTGTTTTAAAGAGTACTCTTCTTCTTCTTTTTTTTTTTTAGTTCTAAATGGGTAATTGACGTTGGGTTTTTTGCTGAGTGCCAGCACCTTCTCTCAAGATTTATTTGTAATATAGCAACTACAGTTTTCAGCAGTCAAAAGTAGGAACAGTTTTAACTAATTTTGTAGTAACTCTTTAATTGCTGGAAAGAGAGGGTTTTAACCACAAGTGGGTCATTTATACTACAATGTCAAAATAAAATGAAGTTAACAAGGGCCATGTAAGAAAGATTTAACTCCTACCTGGAAGTGATGTCAAGGGCAGTGGGAGACATAGGGGATATGAGAGAGAAAGTAAAAAGGCTAGTTGGCAGGGTGAGGCAGGGAGACAGAGTCATTCTTTGAAATTCTCCAGGGTCTGAGAAATTCTCAGTGGCCACACCCTGGGTGAAAATCTGCTCTTTGCCCCAGCTACAACCAGTGGCCATAGGCTGGGTTAAAACAAATTATACATTGACATGTTGACAGACAACAAGAAAACAGAGATGTTGACACCCAAACTTGGAATTGACTAGTCTTTAAAAGGAATTCTGACAAACCTTTGGAAACAGCAAACACAAATTTGACAAACAACTCACACACACCACCTAAACAAACCGAAGACCCACCCTCTGTGAGTCCTAAGAAGAGACCAACAGACCCAAACTCTATGAGTCTGGAGAAGAGAAACTAACATACCAGGCACGAATAGACTGACAGAATTCACACACATTTATTCATTCACTCAGAGACCCCAGGCTCACCCCCGTGAGCCCCCCAAGACCTGTAATCTAAGTCCCACCAGAGACCTGGGGCTCGCCCCCATGAGCCCCCTAAGAACTGGGACCTAAGTCCCACCAGAGACAGGGAAATGTCTTCCCCCACCTGGGGAACCAACCATATGGCTGCATCCAGCCAGCCCAGTTTCCCCCTCCAGACCTTCTAGAGACCAGACTGACTTACCTGGGAGTTGTTTTATCACCAATTTCAGAATTTTTTTGGAAACCTATGCCCTGGCACCAAATGTCTGAGGACTGCAGGGTGGAGGAACATCTCCAAAGCCTTCCCCTAGAGCCGTGGGGCGGCAGTGGATTGAGGTGGGGGTCCAGAGTGTCAATCTCACTGGGGCCTCCAGAAATGGTGTACTCATTTGCCACCCAGAAGAAAAATTCAGACCCAACTTCAGATATAAATCAGATGGTGATTTATTACACCTGCGCAGGGGACCACTGCCCAAAAGGCAAATGGCCCCGAAATGAGGAAAAGGCTGATTTTTATGCCATTTTTGTGCTGTGTTGGCAAGTAGGCAAGCAAGCACAGAAGCCAAACGTGGAGGTTAGCTGGGGGCAGGGTTACAGTCAGGTAGTTGGCTCACGGGGCAGCTTGGGGCGGGGTTACAGTGAGTCAGCTCAAAGGGTTACATTGTGGCAGTTGGTACTGGGACAGCTCTTGGGAGACTCACTAGCTTGGGAAACTCTGCTTGAATAAGTTTTCATCATTGTTTACCTGTGGCTAGGAGTCTTTGGGAACTCAGGGAACTTCCTTTTTCTACTCTGAAACCTGTTCCCGGATTTTGTTGGGGGTAGGGGGTGGGTTGAGACATGCGGGGACTCAGGCTGAGAAATTTAGGGGCCCTTAGGGGCCTTTTAGCTGGGTCAGTTATTACCGGTCTTACTTGTGTGAATGTCTGATTTCTTAGGTCACAGAATAATAAAGTGGATAAACATAAATAAAACAGATAGAATGTCTGCAGATTCTCAGTATGCCCCTCAGTATAGTGAGGGGCATATGGTATGCTATCCTAGGAAAATACAGAGGTAGCCCTTCTCCTAAGTATCTCTCTAGCCACTCATTTTCTGTGTGTACGTGTATGTGGCACAAGGTGAAGTTCTGGTGTGAGTGGAAAGCTAACATCACCATCCCTGCAGGCAGATACAGCATGTTGTCACTGATGTGTAGCCTCTGAAGAGCTGACCTCATAAAAATAGTTCGTGACACGGCAGTGGGTGGCACAGGGCAGGATTGGAGGGGGATCATTGGTCGCAGGGAACAGTTTCAGTCAGGATGAAGATACCCTGACATCAGTTGCATGGCAGGATGACCAGGTTAAGGAGATTGAAGGACACATTTCAAAATATCTGAGAGTCCATTTCAAATGTCTCCTTGGAGAGCATAAGGCCTTGAGCTCCCGGGATCCTGTCACAGGGTGTGTGAGGTCATCCAGGTGTGGACTCCCAGCTGGGTGGGGAGCCAGAGAAGCATCCTGAGTGCATGCCTAGGCACAGGGGACGGAGCTGAATCCTGACCTGAACTCCCCCCAGTCAACCAGCTGCGACAATCATGGAGCCTGGACTGTGACTCTTGGGCACTTGTGCCCTCACTGCCCTTCTCTGCCTTTTCTTCCATGGTCATGGGTGGCGGAGGGAGAGGGTTCTTAGTCATCTCACTCAGCTCCATGCTACTGTGAACATGTGGGAATGCTGGATGACATGGTAGTCCTGTGTAACTCTTTGTGGAACCACCATACTGTTTCCCACAGTTGTGACACCATTGCTTAGGGTTTTCATGCCCCATAGTCTAGGAGTCTCACTTTTAGGGACACACCCAACTCTAACCTGTAAGGGTCCCCCCAGAAAGGAAGATGCCGGGATGTTAATAACAGCCATGTGGATCGGTGCCAGACTAGAAGGAACGGAAATGTGCACAGTAGAAGGGTCAGTCTACTGTCCTGTATTCACACATCAGCGTAATATATGGAAATGTGCATGGGGACGTGCAATGTGTGACAGATGAGGAAGCTCAGGAATGATACGGAGCCGGGGAAGCAGATACGGAAGAGTTTAGCTACAGCATCCAGCAAAATTAGGCTTGTGCTGGTATTAGTCAGGGTAGAGGTTTCCCTTGGGGGAGAGGCTAGACATCAGATGGGTTTCCATGAGACGATGGGGTTCTGAAAATCTGTTTCCTGATTTGGGTGCTGGAGACAGAGTGTGTTTACTATGTGGCAAAGAATGTACATTATATATTCATGTGAACTATACTTACATGAAAAGATTTTGAGTTAAAATCATCAGACTGCCTATCAAGCCTAGGATGAAGAAGGGACCCTCAGCCTGTTGTGCCTTGTTCTTGAAGGACGAGTTGTCAGTGACCATGTGGTTCTCCCCTTAGCGCAGGGAGGCTGCCACCAGGCTCTAAGCACTGCAGCTCCATCAGGGTGAGAGCCAAGACCCCAGGGGCTCCATCACGCTCCTGAAGAGCTAGAGCATGGCCACGCTACCAGAGTGCAAGGATCACCATCGCTGCCTACCTGCCTCTCCCCACCCACCCTGCCCACTCCTTCCCTGGGAACATGTGAGATTGCTGGATCATCATTTGCTCAGATGAATTTGAAAGAAAACACCAATTGTTCAGAATAGTTTCTGGCACGCCTCCCTCTGCCTGTGACTTTCTAGCTGAAATCAGGAACTGATGTAGAGGAGCAGAGTCTCCCCCGCAGGGGACAGTGGGTGCTGATATCCACGTGTTCACATTGCACTGTGTTTGGCAGGCTTGGCAGGGTGCTGACCTGTCTGGCTGTCCTGACCAAGGCAGTAATGTGGGCTCCAAAGGCTTTGAAATGTTTCCAACAGAGGTCAGGACAGAGGGGTGCCTCAGGCTCACTCCAGTCCCTTCAGAATCCCCACAGAGACCCCAAACCAGAAAAGTGGCCTTTGATGTGTTAGATTCCAAGGTCTCCCGAGACCTGAGTCTGCAGTGGATTCGGCCCATTTCCTGAAGTCTGTGAATCCCACTTCTCATCTGAGGAGGGTGGTGGCCACGGCATGTGCACACGGGCTCAGCTCCAAAACAGCCCAGAGACTGTGTCTGCGTCGGACACACAGCAGCTCTGTGCTCTGGCTCTTTTAAATTCTCTGGGCCTCACAGTCCTCACCTATAGAATGGGGAGAAGACCACACCTATGGTATAGGCTGCGGTGAGGATCACTGAGCTAATACATGGAGTTGGTATAGAAAGCAGCCTGGGAGGTAGTGAGCGATCAGTGAGGGTCAGTCAGTAACACATGAGGGCAAAGGCCTGGACCTGCCCCCAGGATGGTTGTGGAGGCTTTGCTCAAGGGCTTCCACACAGCAGGCTGGTGAATGAATGGACCTGCTCTTCCTGTGTCTGAACCCAGCCTGGTCCACACAAGGCCCAGAGGGGGTGAGCTGGTGGGAGTTCCTGTACCTGGGGGAGCCCCCAGGCTTCTGGCAGGGCCAGGCAGCCCTCACATTTCCTGCCACCCAGGGTCATGCAGTATTGGTCTTCAGGGTATGTGACATTTGTGTTTCCCTCTGTCCCCTTAGAGGCCAGCTCAGTGACCTTAGGACCTTTCATCTCTGCACCTGTATACATGGGCCCAGTGCCTCATACAGACCAGAGACCAACCAAGGGTGGTTTTGTTCAGGGTGAATGAGGCAATGTGTCCAGGGTCACCTAGTAGGGCTGAAGTCAAGGCCTCCCGATCCCCAGAGGAAACTCAGCAGCCCTTTGCATGTGTCTGCTGTGAGCAGAGGCCCCTCCCTGCTCCTATAGTCCAGCCTTCCAGTTATGCAGCAGGTGTCTGTGACACCTCCCTGTCTTCGCTCTAGGACAGGAGATGCCCCAGTGCAGAAAACACACAAAAGCCTTTGTCCAATGACCTGACCCTCAGGCAGAGAGAGAAAAGAGGAAGGGAAACAGGCCACAAACTGGTGATAGAAATCCCAGCTAGGTCAGCAGGCATTTTTGGCAACACCCTGCCACACCTTCAGAGAGGTGGAGCTTTTCAGCAACACCCTGGGGAGGGGGATCTTCAGGGCCCTGCTGGCTGCTTGGCCAGAGCAGCAGAGGCCAAGCTTGAGCTCACTGTTGCCACCTGGGATGTAAGGGTCAGAAAAAGGAAGATGTGTCCCTTCCCATGGTGGCTTCCTAATTGGACAAATATAAGGATGTTAAGTCCATTTACTGATTCCAGATCTGGAAGGTCTTCTCCAAAAGAACCACAAATGAGTCTCTCCTTCGTGCTGTTTTTCTCATTAAACCTCATACAGTGACCTTAAGTTCATAAACATTTAGCAAAGTTACATATTCCAAGCTAACCATGTAGTATTAAAGGTTTGGTAGACTGGGTTATAGCCTATGTGATTAGAAATTGGGGCAGGAGGTGCAATGTAATAAACTGATTAAAAACATCTTAGTGGTTCACGCCTGTAATGCTAGCACTCTGGAAGGCTGATGTGGGAGGATTGCTAGAGCTCAGGAGTTTGAGAACAGCCTGAGCAAGAGCAGGAGTCTAGCTGGGCATTGTGGTGAGCACCTGTTGTCCCAACTACTTGGGAGGCTGAGACAGGAGAATCACTTGAGCCCAAGAATCTGAGATTGCTGTGAGCTATGATGCCATGGCACTCTACCCAGGGTGACAAAGTGAGACTCTGACTCAAAAAACAAAGAAACAACAATCTTTGCATAGGATCTGGGGTAGGGAGTATTCTTGGGGGCCCCAAATGTTGATATGGGCAGGGATGTAAATAACATTAATAGTTATTTCAGATAACTCTATGAAGGCATATTACAAACACTAATTCTCAAAAGAACCCCCAAAGGTAGATATTCTATAGTTGGGGAAACTGAGGCTTGAGGTGGTTAAATAATTTGCCCAATTCACTAAGTAGGTATGAGGCAGAGTAGGAATCTAGGATACCCTAATTCTATATGATTTTGTACGGCTCCAATCGCTACCTTTCATCATATTGGGTCCACTATAGTTCTTTGCTCTGGCCTCTCAAAATATATTTCCCTCCAATGGCAAAGCCAAGGTCATTCCTCATGCACTTGCACACCAGTGTTTGTGTGTGAAAGAGATGGAGGGTGCTCACATGCCCCTCAGAACTAGCTGAGCATCCTTTTCCCAGCCTCAGCAGGGGGTGACATTGGCAGGCTGAGTTGGTGGGGTCTGCGTGGGAGCCACTGCTGGGAGAACTTGAAAAGTGGGAGGGGGGACTCTTCTGTTACTAAGCAAGGATCTCAGAGCTGTTGTCAAGGAAGGATCCGAGGCCTTCCTTTTATGGCAGGCCCACTGGCAGCAAGTGAGGCCTTGAGCAGTGAGTCTGACAATTTCCCTTGCCCGTCTGCACTTGGGCAGCTTTGGAAAGGAGGCCCCAGGAAGTGGGGCAGGAAGCAGCGACCTGGAACATAGTAGGTAGGACCCTTGGCTGGAAGGCCTGGCAGAGAATATCACGGAGGCCGTGCACAGCCAAGCCTTAAGCTGAGCTCACCCGCTGAGCCCTGGGTTGGGTGTTCTGCCCTCCGGAGTTGAGCTTTCCAATTTGTCCTCCAAGGTTCACCTGGGAGATGTCTCTGCTATGCACATTTCTGCCTAAATGTTCTTCAATGACTCCCATCACCTATTGTATAAAATCCAGCTGCAGGGCAGGAGAGGACTTTGTCCAGATCTGACCTTTGCCTCCCTTACCACTCCTTTATCCCAGTCTCTCTGGCCATTCCCAAGTTCTTGTCTGCTCCAGAGCTGAGCAGGCTGCCCTGGGCCTCTGTGCCTCTGCACATGCTGTTTCCTCTATGTGGAACGTGCCATCTCACACATACCAAAAGCCCTATTGGCCCTGACGTGGTTCACAGAGTTTTAGCACAAGCATTTCCAATCATGACCAAGGGATCTCTCCCGCCAGCTTGTCAGAATACCACCTCCGTTCTGAGTCCCCAGCCCACCACAACCCCAGAACTAGACTCTGAAGACAGAAGTGGAGGGGATGTTTCCAGTGTAGACTGTACCCTTCTCCACCCCTAAATTGCTGATGAAAAATGCCAGGCACCAGGGTAGCCCCCCTTAACCTCTCTTACCTCATCTTACCCCAAACTTACCCGGAGAGTGAGGGGCTGAGACATTAAAATCAAGTTTTGAGATCTGAGTTTTAAACTCAAGTGAGTTTTCAAACTTGTGAATGATGAAACCCAACCCCCAAATGTTACTGAGGAAAGAGAAAAGACAATTGGAAGGCAGCTTTTTCGCGGCAAACCGGAGACTTCCCCCAAACTGACTACCTTTGCATTTCATTTCTGATTTTGGCTGACAGTCAGTTTCCCCTCCTCCTTACTCTCAAGTACACGTGGAGAGATGCCCTTTGGGCGTTATGTAAACAGCTGTATGTACAACACATACTTTCAGGGCTGAGGAATCATTTAAGTTTCCTCATAGGTTTGCCTTTAGTGTTACAAACAACTAGTGAACATCTGTGCAGATTGCAGTATCTGCATCATCTTACGCAATCCTTTCAACCATACCAGGTTTGCTTGGTTACGTTTGTACAGAGGAGGTGCACAGTTATGTGATCTGCCCAAGGTTGAAAAGCTAGCAAAGGCTGAGACTGTCAGTCAAAGACACCACTGTATCCCTGCTGAATTTAGTTCAAAAGAGGCATTTACTTGTTTTATTTCCAATTAATATCAGGGTATATACAATAAGGTTAACATTGTTTGCATTTCTAAGGTAAAGTCCAAGTTGTAGCTATGTCTTTCACCCAGGAAGTGTACCATACATCCACACATTGTTCTTGCTGGATAAGAAACTGTCAACTCCCCTCCCCTTCTCCCCCCTTCATGAATTTCATTGAGTTTTTCTCTCATGTGAGCACATTGTTGTTAATCTACAAGTTTCAAATTAGTATTGACTACATGTGATACCTGTTTTTTCATTCTTGTGATAATTTTACTTAAGAGTGTTCTCCAAATCCATCCAAGTTGTAAGATAGAAAACCTCTTTATTTTTTATGGCTGAATAATATTCCATGGTATACACATACCAGAGTTTATTAATCCATTCGTGTGTTGAAGGGCACTTAGGTTGTTTCCACATCTTTGCAATTCTAAATGGGGCTGCTATATACATTCCAGTGCAAATGTCCTTATGGTAAAATGCTGGTTTTTGTTGTCTTTTTTTTTTAATTTGGGGTAGATACCTAGTGATGCGATTGCAGGATCAAATGGCAGGTCTACTTTTAGTTCTTTGAATACTCTCCATATTTCTTTCCATATAGGATGTACTAGTTTGCTGTCCCACCAACAGTGTAAGAGTGTTCCCTTCTCTCTGTACCCACACCAGCATCTGTTGCTTTGAAACCTTGTGATATGGGCCATTCTCCCTGGGGTTAGGTGATATCTCAAAGTGGTTTTGATTTGCATTTCTCTAATAATTAGAGACAATGAGCCTTTTTGCATGAGTTTATTGGCCATTCATCTGTCCTCATGAGAAAAGATTCTGATATTTGATAAAGCAAACAACAGCATGCATTTGGGGGAAACAAATCCCTATTTAATAAATGGTGCTGGGAGAACTGGTTAGCCACATGTGAAAGTCTACTTTTACCCCTTACAAAAATTAACTCATAATGGATAAAAGATTTAAACCTAAGACAGGAAAACTATAAAAACGCTCAAAGAAAGTGTGGGAAAAATCATTAATGATATTGGTCTTGGGAAAGAATTTATGAAGAAAATCCCAAGGGCAATCACAGTAATGGCAAAAATAAATAAACGTGACCTGATCAAGTTAAGTTTCTTCACAGCTAAAGACCTAATCAAAAAAGCAAGTAGACAGCCTTCAAAGTGGGAGAAGGTATTTGCTTGCTTCAAATCTGACAAAGGGATAATAGCCAGAATCTATAAAGAACTCAAGCAAATCAACAAAAAAAGAGCAAACAACCTCATTAAAATTTTATTAAGTTCCTACTGTGTAAAAGGCACTGTGTTCAGAGCCAGGAAACCTGAAAGAGGATTCTCAGTTTTTGCCTTGGGGCAGCTCACATTATGCTGGGGAAAGCATACCCTAGAAAATCAGTTCAATGGGATGTGGCAAAGATCTGGTACAATGGGAACACACTGTCATACCCAGCAAAAAGACCCCTAAAGGCCCCTAACAGTCTCATCCTGACTCCCCACATGTCTCAAACTCCCACCCCCTTGGGTTAATTCCTCAAACAGGTTTCAGAATAGAACAAGGAAGTTCCCTGAGTTCCCAAGAACTACTAACAACAGGTAAAACAATGGGAAAGCTTACCCCCATAAAACAGGGAAGTTCTCCCAGTTCCCCCAACCTCCTAGCTATGGCGAAACAATGGTGAAAAGAAATTACCTACGCAAAGTTCCCAAGGTACTGCATCCCCCTAGTTGCCCCCATGCCAACCACCACGTATACACCACATGGTTGCCACACTGTAGCCCCCTGACTATAACCCCGCCCCAGCTAACTGCAACGATCTGCTTTTGTTTCTGCTTACTTGCATGGCAACAAAAAAGGTATAAAAGGCAACCTGCTTTTCTCTTTGGGGCCGTTTGCCCTTTGGGGTGGCGGCCCACCTGCGCAGGTGTAATAAATCACCATCTGATTTATACCTGAAGTGGGGTCTGAGTCTTTCTTCTAGGTGGCAAATAATTACAACAGCATCAGAGGGACACTTGAGATAAAAAATGAGTTTTAAGTAAGAGTTTAACAAAGTTGAGGGCATGGTGTGGGAGGATAAGCTTCCCAGGCACTATCTCCCCACTGGTGCAGATTAGGCTCCCTGGTTTTACCTCCCCCCTTCCTACTCTGATGAAATTACCATGTATTTGTTCTTTAGTCTCAATCTGGACCAATGTCTTACTTCTCTGTGTGTTTTTATTAAGCCCCATCTTAAAGTAAGGAACAGAACACATTATCCAAAAGAAATTTTAGGAGCTCCCTGGAAGGAGGGGAGGAAAATGGGGGAAGACTATTGTTAAGGGAAATCTGGTCCATTTTCTGGATCATAGAAATTGTATCACACAGACTGGTATCTGTTTCACCTTTCCTTAAGGCTGGTCCTGCAAAATGTTAGAGGAGAAACATAGATAGTCACAGTAGCAAGGATGTGTATGAAGCCTGTGCTAAGGCTGATTTGGTTGATGAAAGGAAAAGGGAGGACATTTCTCCTTACAAAAGCTCTATCAGGAGGGCTGGATGATGTGGCTCATGCCTATAATCCAAGCACTCTGGGACGCCAAGGTGAGTGGATTGCTTAAGCTCAGCAGTTTGAGACCAGCCTGAACAATAGCAAGATCCCTTCTCTAAAAATAGCCAGACATTGTGGTGGGCACCTGTAGTTCCAGCTACCCAGGAAGCTGAGGCAAGAGGATCACTTGAGCCTGGGAGTTTGAGGTTTCTGTGAGCTATGAGGCCATGGCACTCTACTGAGGGTAGAAGTAAGACTCTGTGTAAAAAAAAAGAAAAAAAAATCTCTATCAAGGGTGTCCAACCTATGGTCTACAGGTGGCTTCCTAATTATTTGAGGCCTATTTTGCTTATCTATGATGTTGGATATTGCAAAAAGTATGCATGGACTTTTTTTTCCTCATCAGCTTTCCTTTTATTTAATTTGTATTTATTACATAAATATATTTATTGTTTGGGATCCATTGAGGTTACAAAGAATTAGGTTACACTGATTGCGGTTGTTAGGTAAAGTCCCTCTTATAGTTGTATCTTGCCCACAAGAGGTGTGCCATACACTGTGAACCTCCATTCCCCTCCTTCCTCCCCTTTCCTCACTTGGTTGTTTCCCTACCCTCCCCCTTGTATCAACTCACCTACTATCTTCATATTAGAACTGAATAATTGGATTCTTGCTTCTCCATTCTTGTGATACTTAACTAAGAAGGATGTGTCCCACCTCCATCCAGGTTAATACAAAAGATGTAAAGTCTCCATCTTTTTAATGGCTGAATAATATTCCATTGTATACATATACCATAACTTGTTAATCCATTTCTGAGTTGGTGGGCATTTAGGTTGTTTCCACGTTTTGGCAATTGTAAATTGAGCTGTGATAAACAGTCTAGTGCAAATGTCCTTATGATAAAATGATTTCTTTTCTCTTTGGGTAGATGCCTAGTAATGGGATTGCAGGATCAAATGGGAGGTTTAATTTGAGTTCTTTGAGGATTCTCCATACTTTCTTCCAAAAAAAGTTGTATTAGTTTGCAGTCCCACCAGCAGTGTAAAAGTGTTCCCTTCTCTCCACATCCACACCAACATCTGCAGCTTTGAGACTTTGTGATGTGGGCTATTCTCACTGGGGTTAGGTGATATCGCAGGGTGGTTTTGATTTGCATTTCTCTGATGATCAGGGATGATGAGCATTTTTTTCAAATGCTTGTTAGCCATTCGTCTGTCTTCGTCAGAGAAGGTTCTGTTCATATCTCTTGCCTAGAGGTAGATGGGATTGTTTACTCTTTTTCTGTTGATTAATTTGAGTTCTCTGTAGATTCTAGTTATGAACTCTTTGTCATATTGATATGCTGTGAATATCTTTTCCCATTCTGAAGGTTGTCTTTTTGCTTTGTGTCCTTAGCTATGCAGAAGCTTTTTAATTAAGTCCCATTTGTTAATTTTTGTTGTTGTTGCAATGGTTGCTGAAGTCTTTGTCATAAAATTTTTCCCCAGTCCAGCATCATCAATCTTATTAGCTTTCATTAGTGTTTGTGTATTTAAAGTGTGGCATAAACCAACTCTTATTGGTTTCAACTTGTGACGCCAAAGAATAAAGATTGGATACCCCTATTCTACATAGTCAGAAGCTGGATTTGCTCAGTGATGTTTGGGTTTCATTGCTACCTACTTACAGCTAAAAAAAAAAAAGTTTTCATTTTGAAAGTTCTATAGGAAAAATAATTTTTTATATTAAAAGGCTAAGTTTCTTCAGTCCCAAATCAATGAAATAATTTTTATTGTGATGCACTTTTTGAACTTAAGGTTTCTTGGCCACACACACACACGTTATAACTGAAGAGGCCTTAGATCATCGAGCCCAATCCTGGAATTGCTTACAAATCCTTTGAGAAGACAAAATACACATGAAATAGGGGTGGTGTCTGTGGCTCAATGGAGTAAGGCTCCAGCCCCATATGCCGGAGGTGGTGGGTTCAAACCCAGCCCCGGCCAAAAACTGCAAAAAAAAAAAAAAAAAAAACAACAAAAAAAACAAAATACACATCAAATAATAGTCTAATATTTTTCAGTAAGCACTATAGCATGAAATCACTTCTAACCTGTAAGCATCTAAGTGCTAGGTTCATGTATGTAAATATTGTATTCTCCTTATGTGGGGCACACCTCTGTAACTGTGGCCATTGTCTAGGATGCTGTCCTGGCACAGCCTGAGCAGAATTCTTCCTCTAAACATTGTTATGAAAATTTAATTGGAAAGCCAGTAGCCTGAGATGGCTGCAGTGCCTTGGGGTTCCTATGTAAGCAACCAAAGCCAAATGGAAACAGTAACACAAAATTTAAGCCTAACCCTCCAGAAACCTCTAACTAACCACTAGCTAGGGATTGTTCATCAGATCATGCCCAAATTAGGCAAACACCTCGCTTTAGCCAATCAAGTGGTTTTCTTACTTTGCTCCTGAATTTAGCCTGCAAATACCTATTGCTCACCCTGCAAAAGTGGAGCACTCTGAACTTCTTCCTGTTTTGTGCACTGCCTGGGTGCACTTCCTTCTGATCTCTCCATATCTGTGAGCTCTGTTCCTGGACCAGCTGCCCAAAGTCAATCCTACAATCTCCCATTCCCCTGCTGAAGTGTTAGCCAAACCCACAGAGGCAAAATCCCTTTGCCTACTGACACACCTAGTCACAGGAATCACACAGAAAGCATGTCGGAAACTCAGGTACCAGGGCTCCACTCAGGCCTAAGGATTTTACAGATAATACCAGAGTGAAAAATCCTGGCCTGGCTTAAGGTCACCAGAGTAATGGCGGGTGAGGGTGGGATGGCAGGGGAAGGATTAGGATCTGGTCTGTGTGCAGGACTTAGAAGCCACATCCTCCCATCTCTGTCTTTTGGGATACTAGGGAAGTGTTGACTCTGGAGACAGGGGTAGAGAGAAGGAAGGCCAGAACACAGCCAAAGCCCAGCTGAATGGATCATGAGATCTGAATCAGCCGGAAGCAACTGCTCTGAGCCCCAGAATCCATGTCTCAGTTCCACCTGGCATCACCAATTAGCTGTGCCTCTGACATAGGGTTTTTTTTTTATTCCCTCGAAATAGAGCTATAATTAAATCCAAAATTGTACTGGAGACATTATCGTCATGGCAAAAGCAGAACACAATGTCTACAGACAAAAAAACTCTTTCAATAAAAATTAATTATGTGCAGCTCACGTCCCAGTCCCGGTGGCAGTGTGAGGAATGCAGATGAGGGCGTGGGGAGGAGCCCAGCGGGGCTGCCTGGGCCAGCTCCCCTGAGTCCTGAGGCTCCCGCTGCACTGCCCCCACCTCCATTCATGCGGACCCCCTGCAGCTTCCTCCCTCCCTCCCACTAGCTGCTTGTTCTCTGCAGTCTCCAGGGTCCTGGCTTTTTTCTCCCCTTCAGGGTCTGAGAAATGGAAAGCAGCTGTAGACTGAGCTGAGTGAGGTAAGAGAGAAGAGACAAAGCACAAAGGGCAGGGTGAACTCGTGATCTGTCACTTCCTTAAACCTTTTTCTTTTAGGAAGAAAACTCACCGAGGGGGAATATAAGAAGTCTGCTGGCAGCAAGTGCCTTCTGCTTCCTGCCACAGGGAGTGTGCAGGCTAAAGGCTTCTGTTCCCCATCTCTGCCCAGAGCCCATGCCACATGGTACCCATGTGACAGGACCTGTTACAGCCCCTGCCTGGGGAATTGGCCTTGCCTGTCATCCAGAGCTTGAGTCCAAATATGCTGTACAGTCAGATAAGGGTTCCAACAGTGGGCAAAGCTCCTGGGGAGCAGTAAGCACCCTGAAAAATCAAGAGAAGCATTGGAAAGGGAAGCAGGTGGGAGCCTCTCAGCCTGTAAGCTAGTCATCAGATTTGACTTGCAAAAACCAAAGGCTGTGCCAAGCAGGGTTGGATCCCTTCCAATTTATCCAGGGAAGTAGTGACAGAGGAATACGAGCCCAGCATAAGTTGCTCACTCAGTATCCAAAGTTTCTCCCTGCAGTCAATTGGGTCTTCACCCTCCATCTGCCCGGGAGAGGGTCTCACAGATCTCTCTGTCCCTCAGGACCACTGTAGGGCATGCTCACCTGGGAATCGGTGAGTGCCAGTTCTTAATGGAATGTGCGAACCACCCCCAGCTTGGTAAATGGTGGGAGGCAAGAAACTCTGCAGGGTCATAAACTGCAGGAAGGGACCAGCACAGACCCTGGAAGGGTTGGTGTATGTTACTGGAGAGGGTTTTGGATGTCAGGTGACCAATGTTGTCTTTCAAGCCCAGACTGAATGAAATGCTCCCCAAGTGTAAGATTTGGTGATTCTGTTGAGTCAGCCAGCTCCTCCCCCAGTTGGGGGTCTTGGGTAGACAGCACATCCTTGTTTCCTGATGGTGAGGCTCCGTCTCCTCTCCCAACACCATAGACCTCAACACACAACTTGTTCTGGCCTCACCAAGGCGGGCAAACATGGGTGTGAAAGTTCTGTCACTTACTCCATAAGATGTTTTCCTTCTTCATTTTTGCTGAGGCAAACTCTTCCCCACCCACCCCCAATTTCAAAGTATATGATAAGAACAGATTTCTTGGACCAGGAAGAGCAGAGGGCTTGCTTTAACTCAGGTGATTAAAAACTCTTCCAAGTCTCCCTCACACTGAGAATTAAACAATGACAGCCACTGTCCACACTTATCGTCAACACAGTATTTCAGGTCCCGGCCAGGGCAATAAGACAAGAAAATACAAAGATTGAACAGGAAGAAGTTAAGCTATCCTTATTTGCATGTAGCATAACAGTTTATGTATAATAGAAAATCCCAACACCATACAGATAATCTATTTGAATTAATAAGTAAAACTAGCAAGATTGCTGGATTCATGATCAAGGTTTGTGTTTTATAGTTTTGCAATGATTTTTTACTGAAATATTTTTAGCAGTTGCAATTTCAAAAGAATCAAAACCATAAAAAACCCATAAATACCCTACCAACTTGTGCAATTCCACTGTACTACAATTATGAAACATTTTTGAGGCAAATGAAAAGAGCTAAACAAGTGAAGGGATATATACCAGGTTCATGAATTGAAAGATGGTAAAAAATGTAAATTCTCCCAAGATTGAGGCACAGATTTAACATAATCATAATCAAAATTCCATTACAGTTGTGTGTGTTTGTATGTCTGCATCTAAATACAGGCAAACTGATTCTGAAATTTTTATGGCTATGAAAAGGGATGAGGAAGGGCAAGATATTCTTGAAGAAAAAAAAAGCTGGATCCCTTGCACTACGGAATGTTAAGGCTTATTATACAGTAACAATACTTAAGACTTGATGGTATTGACACAAGGATAAACAAATAGAAAAAATAGAATAGATCCCAGAAATTGATCACATACATGATATCACTTGATTTATTATAAAAGTGACAACATGGTGCCACGAAAGGACAACCCTTTTAGTAAATGGTGCTGAGTTAGTTGGGTATATAAATAGGAAAAAAAAATAAATTTTACCCTATCTTACACCATGCCCAAAGATCAATCCCATGAAGAGTGTAGATCAAAACATGAAAAGTGAAAGCATCTAGAAATATCTGCATAATCTTGATACAGGGGACAAGTTATTAGATGAAAAAACAGATGTATGACCCTAAAGGGGAAAAAATAATAGGAATTAGTAGAACTTTCATCAAAAATACTATTAAGAGAAAGAAAATGTAAATTATAAAAGTGGGAAAGTATATTTTATATCTTTTATAGCTTTAAGTTACATATAAGCCCCCCACAAATCAATTATAGTCATAAAAAATATAGAGAAATATTTACCCAGAATAAGGAGTAAAAGGCTTAAATAAGTACTTCACAAGGACTTTCAAGTGGCTTACAACTATTTGAAAGGAAGCATGGCTCCAGTAGTCATCAGGGAACTGAAACTCAAAACCACAATGAGATTCTATCACCAGAATGGCTAAAACTAAAACAAAGTCAGAGGCATCAGCCTACCAGACTTTAGGTGTACCACTGTGGTATTAAGTTTTGCAAATATGTAGAATCAATGGATCCTCAGACATTGCAATGGGAGTGTAAATTGATATGACCACTTGTAAAACTGGTAGTGTCTACTAAAGGGAAACATAATATACTTCATAGCCCAGAAATTCACTCCTCGGTATACACCTGACAAAATGCATGTGTATGGGCACTAAGAGACGCATTTAAAGAGTGTTTGTAGCATCATTATTTGCATTATCCCCAAATTAGAAGCAATCCAAATGTCTATCACTGATAGAACAGATGAAAAAATATTGTTATGTTCATGCAATGGAGTATTATGCACAATTTTGCTATTCGCGACAAATGGATAAATCTTAATGTTGAGCAAAAGAAGCCAGACACAAAAGCACGAACACTATTTTGGTTCCATTTAGACCAAGTTCAAGTAACTTGTGCTGTTAGAAGTCAGGATAGTGCCTACTCTCAGCTGGGCGGTAACTACCTGTGGTTACCATGGGGCTTCTGCAGTGCTGGTAATGTTCTATTTGTTGTTCTTGGTGTTGTTTACTCAGGTGGGGCTTCTGTGACAATTTATTGAGGGAAACTCTTACAATTTGTACGCTTTTCTCTAAGTACATTACACTTCAGTAGAAAGTTTACTTAAAATAATATTAAAAACTTCAGAGGGAAAGTCACATAAGAACATAATCCTCACATTAGGGAAAAGAAAACAATTGAGAAAATGAGTTTCAGTGTTAGGTTACAGGTTCAGGTGAGCATCGTGAGAAGGCAGACTGGCACCTGGTGTGATTGATTGCACTGTTGGACTCACGGTGTGATCACAGTGTAGAAATCCAAAAATCCAATACATACATTCTTGACATTCAAGAATCTCCTAAAAGGCGTAGATGTTATGCCTCATTGTCAGTTAACATGTCAAGGAGATGTATGGACTATCATTGGGGAGATGGCACGAGCTTCTTCAATGTTGAATAGGCCCTGGGGGTTCTAGAGCCAGGAGAGAGGGCCCGCTGTGAATGGGAGGCAGAAGTGGCCAGGTCCTGTGCTACTATCCACGTAGGGAAACCTCTTACTATGTATAGCCTTCCAGATCAGTCTTCATTTGTTCACATTCCATCAATGTTCAGCAAAGATTTATGGAGATGCTATGTGTCAGCCTTATAGCAAATTATGCATGTGAGATAGTTGGTTGTCCCTGCCCTCTTACACTACACAGTGTGGGGGACATGTACACAAAGCTGGATTTCTAGTGGGCGGATTAGCCAACTCCTCAGTAGGGCAAAGGCCAGGCTTGGCTTTGGGTTTCTAGTCCCCCGAGGCCTGAGCCTGGCAGGATGAGCTGCAGTGGGACCGGCTGGAACCCTATCCCAAGGGGAACAGGCTTGATCTCAGGGTGAAACTTGGAACATTAAAGCTTAGTTTGATGTGGTCGAGGGGACCACAGGCACGTCATAGTCTGGAAATGGATTCTAGCCAATATTATGAAATTTTCATAATCTCACTTTATGCTATAATTATAGTGTACTTGCTCTTTGCTGTCACCAGCCAAAAGGGATTCTTATCAGTATATTTGTCATTATAAATGTTATGTGTGTAATCATGGAAATTTGTCACAGAAGCAACAGAAGGAAGAGGAATCATACACAGGAGAGACATATTAACCTATTATGAAACACAGGACTAATTCTGGGAAGAGCAGACCCACTCTGAACCCAGGGCCTTGGAGTGCCTTCTTTCACCAGGATATTCAGGGCCATGTGGGAGCCTAATTTTCCTTAGTCCTGGAAACTGAAGAGAGACCAATTATCAAAGAGAGCAGAACTTCATCAGAAGACCCAGGATACACTGTGCATATGTGGGATTCACATTTAACTGCTGATAGGTATGTATTTTAGTTCTATTTTATTTATAATATATGTTAAGCTCTCAGGTTTTAATTAATAAAAACTTAATCATCCTTTTATTTAAAAAAAATGCTATGCCTTTTTCCATAAGAAGCCAAGTGGGAGTTCTTTGCCTCAACAAATTATGCACCCCAGGCTCCTCTACAGGTGGTGGAAGATGCTGAGAGGGAAGGATTTTGCAAAGTGATTTTGGTACAACATAAATGAGTCATCCCCCAAGCTGACTATGCAGCATCACAGGGCAAAGTTGACCCCTCGGTGGCCTCTACATAATCTTTTATCTGAGTTTTAAGACATTTTGTCAACTCTAGTTCCTTCAACAAATGCTTAATAAGGTCCTTCCCTGTGTCATCATAATGCTCATGACCAATATACCTGCAGGGGTGTGGGGGGGGAGCGGTCCATCCTCCTCTGCCGCCAGGCATTGGCCATGAGGAAGAGCTATATACAGTTCCTAATCTACATCTATCCTGCCCAGACGTTCTCCCTCCCCAGATTTCCTGTGACATTTGAGATTCCTCCCTCTGATGTTCATTCTGAAGTGTGTGAGCATTCACGTCTGGAAGTGGGACCCTTGCATCTGCCTATTCTGCTTTCTCCTATGCAGTGAGCTGATTCTCACTAGCAGGTTGCTGACCCAATAGCCCTTCTATATATGTTTGCTGGTTCTGTGCAGTAGCCACATCCAGACATAGTTTTTGCTCAGACCTTAAAGTGGGCTGTGTCTTTTTTTTGCATACTGTCCACAGTGGAACTCTGGTTCCCTTGTAATTCAGGACAAACCTACATGAGCCCTTGCTTTGAGAGAGCTATACATATGTCATGGGACCTGCATATAATTAATTAGTACCTTACTGAGTCATACTGTGTTCCTAATAACACGTCCCAGGTCACAGAGAAAGACTCCACAGCCTATAATTCAAGGGTCACAATGAGACCATTCCTATTAACACCACCTGAGAAGTTTAATTGTCAAGCCTCAGGAGGCAGCTGGGTCAGGTGAGGTGCCTGGAGGTTTCCTAAGGCAACTTGTCTCTTTTTCTGAGATGAAGACTCCCGGGCTGACTCACTGATTGGTGCAATGAAGAATGTGAAATGATAGAGCTATGTAACCACTGATAGATGAAAGCAGAAAACTCTCATGGAAGCATAATGAATCTTTCTCAGGTTTCTGAGAAGAGGCCTGATAAGTGGTACACAGGCAGCCTTGGATTTTAAGACAGACTTCCAGGAGCTCAGTAGGACTGCAGGGGTCTGGGTTGGGTTTTATTCTCAGTCTCTACAAATGCATCTGGTGAAATTCCAGAGAAAAATAAGAATTAGGCTATAGATGGAAAAGACTAGAAATCGTTGAATTTTAAATTTAACCAAATCCATTATCACCACTATAAGCAAAAGACCACACAGGTCTAAGAATGGATGATAGAAATAGCTGAGATGACTTTTTGGAAATGATCAAGATCATTTGGGATGCCAGCATCCAGTGCTGTACATGAATTTTGTAGCCATTTATGACACATCCTAGAAGTTCAAGAACTAATCATTTTAATCTAAACTTACTGAATAACTAAATAATATCCAAAGATATAAATTTTCAGTTATGCATGCGGAGAAAATATTAGCTGAGAATAATACTGACAAGCAGTGACGAGGACCCTATAAAACAGAGGGGATCTGCTGCCAGCCTCAAGGAGAGAAGGGGGAAAAAATCTTCACTACTGGACCAGATAGGAGAACATTTACCCCCAGCTGTCCTCTAAGATTAAGCATAGGCTGGATGCCAGTTGCCTACCGCAGGGAAATCAAGTAAGCATTAAGAACCCAAAAGAAGATGCCCAAAGCGAATATCTGGGAGAGGACTAAAAAAAAAAAGACATCTAGCTGAGCTGGTAAGATTGAGAGCAGAGTGGATGAATGTACTTGAACTCTGGAAGCAGCTCTCAGCAAAGCGCTGCATGGATTGCCATGACGGGAAGACCCCCCGAAGAAGCAGCAGCTCTACTTCTCTTGGCCTGAAGATTTGAACAAGGTTGACTGGAATTTAAAAGACTGAGAGTGCCCAGAAGGATTCTCAGTATGTGTGTGTTTATATACACACATGCATATATAGATAAATACACATACACAAGCATATATGTGTGTGTATATACAATGTTATTTAACAAAAAATTATCACCCAACAAACACCAGAAGGATCTTTGGGGTGAAGTCCAATTCCCAAAATATAATGGCCTCAGAAATACCTCCTTTTAGCTAGACTATACATACATACACATACACACATGCACAAATAAATTTGTATTTGTTAGTCATGAGAGTTTTTCAGATAAAACACTTGCACAGAAAGGAATCAGGTCACTGTAGGAGAAAGGGTGGTTGATTTCAGTTTTGAGACTTAGGAAGGTCAAAGTGACATGGAATTTCTGTACCAAGAGTTTAAAGTTTAAAAACTGATGGAACTGCATTAAAAGAAGAGAGGAGGCAACCTGAAGAGGGTCACAATGACCAAAATTTGGTAAAATTTGAGCAGCAATAACAATGGCCCAGATTATAATAATACACTTAATAAGACAATCCCCAAGAATGTATTACTGCACAAAACAGTGGGTAGACCTTTTTATGGAAGAAAATCAGCTTACAGAGATAAAAGAATGATAGGATTAATATGTAACCATCTTATAAACACCCAAATAATTTAGGCAAATATCCATGGATGGTAAAACCACTCAGTGAATGTTAAAAGAACAGGGTAGTCACACAGCCTCAGGGAGAATCACTCCACAGATTATATATTAATTACAAAAGAAATTGTGTGTCGTATTGCAATGGAGAAATCCAGAGGTGACCTTCTTAACCAAGTGAGCACACTCGGCATCCCCCATAGTGGGACAATGGCATAGTGGCATCACCCATAGTGCCATTCTGTGCCCCCGATTTGATATATTAAGACGGTGGCAGGATCACCTATGAGGGCGGGACACAAATACAAGAAGGTCCTTACCTAACAAAAGCAATCAGTGTGACCTGCTTCTGTGTACCCTCAATGGATCAACAACAACAACAACAACAAATATATATATGTGTATTTAACTAATCTAATCATGAGAAAACAATAAGACAAATCTAAATTGTGGAATAAGCTACAAAATAACCAGACTGAGCTCTTTATTATTTTTTAAAATTATTATCATCATTGTTATTAGTTTTTGCAGTTTTGGGCTGGGGCTGGGTTTGAACCCACCGCCTCTGGCATATGGGGCCAACACCCTACTTCTTTGAGCCACAGGTGCTGGCCCCCAGCCTGAGCTCTTTAAAATGTCAATGTTAGGAAAGATTAAGAAAGGCAGGCGAGTATTCTTGATTATAATGATATATCATATATGTAATTATATATTATCATTATAATGATATATCATCTAAATATAATATATGAATGTTGATTAGCCTACAGACCACGTGAAAGGGAAAAAGCCGCTTTAGACATTATGGAAAGAATTAAGATAGTATTTGAAAACTTTCTTAATAATTCTAATGATCTTAGGAGACACTTGCTGAAGTATTGGGGGTAAATTGTCACCATGACGTCTGTACCTTACTTGGTGGGAGAGGAGCGGGGGATATGGATTGGAGAAAGAAAGCACAAGTGGCAAAATGTTCATTGGTGAATCTGAGTGAGGCAGAAATGAATTTGTATTGTAATATTCTCTCAATTATTTTATGGGTTTGAAATTGTTCAAGATAGGGCAGCACCTATGGCTCAGGGAGTAGGGCGCTGACTCCATATATAGATGGCGGTGGGTTTGAACCCGGCCCTGGCCAAACTGCAACGAAAAAATAGCCGGGTGTCATGGCAGGCACCTGTAGTCCCAGCTACTCAGGAGGCTGAGGCAGGAGAATCACCTAAGCCCAAAAGCTGGAGCTTGCTGTGAGCTGTGATGCCATAGCACTCTACTGAGGGTGACAAAGTGAGACTCCGTCTCTAAAAAAAAAAAAAAAGAAATTGTTCAAGATAAAAAGTTGAAGAAGAGTATATGTGAAACTTAGTAAATGTAGAATGTAAATGTCTTAATGCAATAACTAAGAAAATGCCAGGAAGGCTGTGTTAATAAGTGTGATGAAAATATGTTAAACAGTCTATAAAACCAGTCTATGGTGCCCCATGATCGCATTAATGTATACGGCTATGATTTAATAATAAAAAAAAATGTTGGAGAAAATCTGCTCATGAGGCTACAAAGGAAATACTTTGATACACCATTTCAGTATGATATGTATTCTCAGGTATAGTGAATGAAATATGCTAGCAGAGGAACCGAGTATGAATGTGTAGCCAAAAGGAATATATACCTATTCCTAGAATAATAACATTTTGGGTTTGAATATTTATACATGTTCCAGGGATGGTGCTAAGTGTTTTAGCCTCATTTAATTCTCTCAGAATCTCCTGAGATAGGCAGGATCTATCTCAGCGGAGGAAACTGAGAGTCAGCTTGAGTAACATGCTGGTGTCAAACGGTAGCCAGATGAGCTAGCGTGGAACCTCTGCCTGATGCCAAAGCTTGGCGCTCACCTCTTTCTCATGCTTGCTCTGTGGCCAGTGCTGGCTGCTCCAACCCTGGGTAAAAACTCAAGAGATGCCTTTTATATTTGTGTGTATGTATGTATATCTGCGTGTGTGTGTGTGTGTGTCTATCCCCGCAAATATGCACAGATTTGTTAGAAACTGGAAAGACATGCACATAATCTTACCCGGAATACTATCGTTTTGTAGTCATCAATTATGAAAGAAAAGATCAAGTTGTTTAAAACTCTGATATTCAGTATTTCTTAAATTTATTATTATAACTCAATATTCTGGTCAAAAGAGAATTACCACATATGCCATAGCTTACCAGTGCCAAAAAGATCATTCTGAAACTACTTATTTGTAAAAACTCTACTGAATATGATTAAGTCCTTTATAATAGTAGCAATATAGATAAAAAGACCATCATTTACTGAAATGTCCCTTTTAGCTTTTCAAAATGCTTTCAGTTACCCAATTTTTCATGCGAGTGTGAAAGCTCATTGTCAACATAGATGGAGACAAGTGCTGGTGCTGTAGGGATAGAGCTCTGTCTCAACCTATTTTATGGTGGCTCTTTATGGTTGCTCTTAAGGTTTTGTTTTGTTTTGCTTTGTTTTTTGAGATAGTCTCACTTTGTTGCCCTGTGTAGAGTGCCATGGTGTCATTGTAGCTCACAACCTCAAACTCCTGGGTTCAAGAATCTTCCTGCCTCAGCCTCCCAAGTAACTGGGACTACAGGTGCCTGCCACCACGCCTCACTAGTTTCTTTTACTTTTAGTAGAGATGGGGTCTTGCTCTTACTCAGGCTGGTCTCAAACTCACATACTCAAGTGATCCACCCTCCTAGGCCTCTCAGAATGCTGGGATTATAGGTGTGAGCCACTTCATCTGGGCAAGTTTTTTTTTTTTTTTTTTTTTTTAAGTGCATTTCTTGACCCGTGTCTTGCTTGCATAAATGTGGGAGGCAGAATGTCTGTCTTTGGCTGTGCTGGTAGGTAGAGAATTTGGATTTTAGGAAGCCAGATAAAATAATCTTGGTAGATCAAGGAGCTGTAATAGATGACAGCAAGGTAGCCTGATGCTGAAGAAAAGTAAATAGAAAATCATCCCAGCAAAGTCTTTCCAGAGCACTGGTGGAAATGTTCCAGACCTTTAGAGTACCTGGAACAATGGACTTCAACACTGAAAGGTCACTCCTGGCATTATGAGAGGCAGGGTTGTGCAGTAGTTAAGAACATCCATTCTTCAAATTTTGGTAGTGCATGACCTTAGGCAAGTTATTTGACCTCCTGGTCCCTCCATTTCCCCATCCAAAAGATGGGAAAAATCTAAGTCCTTACCTCAAGGTCACCTGCACCTTCCCTGCTGCCTCCTCCCACCTTACTGCTGGGGTTGGAGGTGCTCTCTGCTTGGGTCAGCCTGGATGATGAGGGTGGAGGGCACTCTGACAGTTCTTCTGTCATCGTTGATGTTCTAGCTGTGGCACAATGCACTTGGACTTCATTTGTGATAGGCCCCTCATTGAGTGTGAAAGCTGGTTACCTTTTTTCCTGCCAGAAAACCTGGCTCTCTCATTCGCCATGTTTTCTGGGACTGCTGGACTTGTCTCAAAAACGCCTCAGCAGAGTCTGTCGCTAGGGAAAAAGCAGTCCCTGAGAAAAGGCAATTAAAGGTAGTATTTGTTTCTGATTCTTATCGGAATCTGTGTTTAGGTGAAGGCACAGGAAAGGCCAAGGCCTCCACACAACTGACACCTGGTACCTGTGCAGCCGAGCAACTTTCTAGGAGGCCTTCCACTTGGGATAGGAGCACTCACAGGACACTCCCTCACCACACGAGCTGGGGGTGGAGGATGAGGCCATTTACCTACACAGTGAGGCTTATGTTCACTTGCTAAGCCTGGAGACATGGTGGTAGCAGAAGTGGGGGCTCCCAATATCTAAGAACAGAAATTCCATCTGTTCTGGGGCTCCATCTCTTCCTGATATAACCCATAGACAAGAATATCCTGGAATTAGAGGTCAGGACTGAAGCCACATGTGTTAGAAGACTGGTCCATGTAAGGTAACCAGTGGCACATTCAATAGAGTTTGCTCAGACTATGGTGTGGTTGACTTCATCCTATTTCGTGTAGTGCAGTGGTTGAATGTTTGTGTCCCTCCAAAGTTCTACGTTGAAACCTAATTCCAGTGTGATAGTATTAAAGAGTGGGGCCTGTGGGGATGAGTAGAGCTAGTATGATTGGGTTTAGTGCCCTCAGGAAGGAGACAGCAGAGAGGTGGCTAGCTAGCCCCTTCCACCTTGTAGGAAGACAATGAACGGGCCCTCATCAGACACCCAAAGCCACCCAGTTTAGGATGTTTTTGTTACAGCAGCCTAAACTAACACATGTAGCCTAGAAATTTGGATTGAATTCTACAATCCCAGGGGGTGAGGGGGAAGGAAAAGGAATTAATCTCATAATACTATATATACTGTTAAGAAACCTGGATGCTTTCTTAAATGAATAGGTTATAATATTTTTTGTTGTTATTTACCAGACCCCGAGTATGAAAATCTTGAATGCCACCAAAATTTCACATTTAATTTATAAACGATATTATGAAAAAAAACTCAATACACCAAAACATATGGGTCATTTGTCTGAGATAATACCATTGGTTGTAGGAGTGATATAATCTCTGGCATGAAAAGTAAAGCCAAAATAAGGATATTAACTTCTTAGCACTTCTTGAATTGGCCCCTCACAATTACTTTTATTACCTGGTAGGTAGTATGGTTATCCTGTCTCTAAAGAATCATATGCTCTTTATTAATTCAACTATAAGCTGCAGAATATTAAATTCATGTAATAACTATTATATCCCTCCATTGTAAAGATAAAGGAGCTGAAAGTGTATGTTTGATTATAGATGGTCCCCATCTTAATGATGGTTCAGCTTGATATTTTGACGTTACAATGATGCAAAAATGGCGAGCATTCATTAGAAACTGTACTTTGGATTTTGAATTTTGATCTTTTCTATACTTCCTTGTGGTGCTGGGCAGGGGCTACAAACCACGGCTCCCAGTAAGCCAGGCAGTCACGAGGGTGAAGAACTGATGCTTTCTTCCCATACCTATGTCTCAGCCCAGTGTGCTTACTGTTACCTGCCAATGGGCATTTCTTGACTTGGAATATGGCCTTTTCTGGAATGTCTTTGCTCTGATTATATCAAGTTTAAATTCAACTATCCATTAAAGCACACGCTCAACTGTAAGACTTCGCTCACTCCCAGAAGTAGACAAGTACTCCCTTTCATCTGTTTTCCCTGAGCAAATTGTATCTCGTTTATAATACTTATTACTTTCTATTGCACAATGCAGTTATTTATATATATATATATTTCACATCTTCTATTAGACTATAAGACATCTTAAGGCAAATTAGAGTATTGTTTATTTTTGCAATTCTCTACAGTACCAAGCTGTATAGTTGTTCAATAAATAATTCATGAATTAAATATTAATCTTCAGGGGAGGACAATGGAATTCTATTTTAAATCCCAAATGATCACAGTTCAGCAAGTGGCTAACCCAATAGAGTGGACATGCATTTTCCCAGTGAGCTTCCTCCTTTAGTGGGAGACTCTGCAAGACCACCCCTGGGTGAGGCATTAAAAGGATCCTCATTCCCGCGAAGTTCTTTTTTTTTTTATTAAATCATAGCTGTGTACGTTGATATAATCATGGGGCATCATTCAATAGCTTCACAGACCGTTTACCAAGTTTCACATATACCCTTGTAAGATGCACGGCTGGTGTAATCCCACCAATCCCCTTCCCTCTACCCACCTCCCCTCTCCCTCCCCTCCCTTTCCCCCTTCCCCCTATGTTTAGGTGTAACTGGGTTATAGCTTTCATGTGAAAACCCTAAATTAGTTTCATAGTAGGGCTGAGTACATTGGATACTTTTTCTTCCATTCTTGAGATACTTTACTAAGAAGAATTTGTTCCAGCTCCATCCATGTAAACATGAAAGAGGTAAAGTCTCCATCTTTCTTTAAGGCTGCATAATATTCCATGGTGTACATATACCACAATTTATTAATCCATTCGTGGCCCAGGAAGTTCTGGTTAAGACTTTATGGTCGTGATCAGTTAGGTGTCTCTATTCTGAAAAGAAGCTAAAAACTAGAGGAAACCCTTATGCAATAAAAGATAAATACATTTAAAGACCAAAAATGTTTATGAAGCAGGAATAAAACTGGTTTCAGAGTAATCCGCTATAGCGAAGGAGGTTTCTCAAGGAAAGATAGCACTGGGCATTGAACCCTCGCAGCCACTTGTTGGAGGGGAGAGAAAGCACAAAGGGGAGACAGAAGAAACTAAGTGGAAAGGGCTGCCTTAGAATCATCAGGGGTGCTGAAGGAGAACAGCCTCAATGGTTGGCTGGGGAAAGTCTTCAGTCCAGTGGCGCAAATTAGATTGGGTCAAGAGCCCGGCTAGGGAGTTACAGGTAGGAAAAGGTGGTGTTTGTGAGGAAGACATTTGTAAATGTGGTGCTGTTGGCATGAATTTCTGTGGCTATGAATTGAATAAGCAAGCTGAAGATCTAAGAGGAACAGGCAGTGGAGTACAAATGAAGCACGTTGCTGAGATGGTGCAGAAAGGCTGTGAAATGTGAGCGATGGGCCACCCAACCTGGGAACTGTGCTGATCCAAATCTCCTTGGGTTGGATTAATTTTACTATCCAGTCCAAAGAAACCTGTAAAACTGAGAAGACCACAGGCTATTCCAGGCCAACTTGTGCGTCTAGATGCTCGTATTAGTTGAAACAAAAATCCACTCCACACTATCATAGAAATAAACAAATTTATATTAATTTGCAAAGTACCTTTTTTGATTACTGTTCCTCGTACAGTAGTAAGAGCCTGTTTTTATTTTAGGAAAGAATTTAAGAAAATTTCCCCTCCCACATACACCATGACAACTATGTGAGGAGACGCGGGAAAAAGGAGGCAGAGGCACAGCCACGCTCCAAGACCAAGCGACATACCCGCGGAGCTGGGCCACGCAGAGCCGGCCCAAAGAGCCCTCCCGCCACCCCAGCCGGGGAGAAGCAGCAACTCCTCGCCCCCGCATCCCCAGGAGCCAGACTCCAGACTGGCTCTGTAGTCAGGGGCTCCAGAGCAGATCCCCAGGCAGGTTTTGCTCAGCCTCCACTGAGGGCTAGCCTTTTGGAAGGTGTCTTCAATAGCCAGACCAGGGAGACCACCGTGACTGAGAATTCTACATCTACTCCTGCGGCCAAGCCTAAGCTGTCCAAGGCCTCTAAGAAGTCCACAGATTACCCCACGTATTCAGACATGACCGTGGCTGCCATCCAGGTGGAGAAGAACCATGCTGGTTCCTCGCGCCAGTCTATCCAGAAGTATATCAAGAGTCACTACAAGGTGGGTGAGAACACCGACTTGCAGATCAAGTTGTCCATCAAGCAGACCAAAGGGGTGGGTGGATCAGGGTTGTTTTGGCTGGCCAAGAGTGATGAGCCCAAGAAGTCTGTGGCCTTCAAGAAGACCAAGAAGGAAGTGAAGAAAGTGGCCATGCCAAAGAAGGCAGCCAAGCCCAAGAAGGCTGCAGCCTCCAAGGCCCCAAGCAAGAAACCCAAAGCCACCTCAGTCAAGAAGGCCAAGAAGAAGCTGGCTGCCATGCCCAAGAAAACCAAAAAACCCAAGACTGTCAAAGCCAAGCCAGTCAAAGTATCCAAGCCCAGGAAGGCCAAATCAGGGAAGCCCAAAGCAAAGTCCAGTGCCAAGAGGTTCGGCAAGAAGAAGTGACAATGAAGTCTTTTCTTGTGGACACTCCTATTTTCTGTAAATACTTTCTTTTTTTCCCCCTCTTAATTCTCATCTGCAGCCCCCTTTTATTCTGACTTTATAAGAGACAGAATTTGGATTCCTCAGAAGTTACTGAATAATTCATTTTTCCTTAACCTTAAGAACAGCAACAGCATCTCATCTCTGTAATGATGAGAATGTACTTATACTTTGTTTTGTTATTAATCTACTTATGGGGCTAGGGATTTTGGTGGGCCTGTGTGTTTTGTTTTGTCCATTTGTTTGTTTTTTACGAAGGTACATGAGGGAGGAGAGAACAGGCAAGGCAGTTTGTTCTGGCTAAAGGAGAGTGAGACCAGGAATTGTGAAGGAGGAATATCTTTAAAGCCAGAGAGCTTTCTTCAAATTGGACACCCCTCTGGGTTTCAGAACCTTTGGTGAGAAGAGAGAATTGGCAGCAGCTATCCTGAAAAAGGGAGGTAGAAGAAAAAAAGCAGGGTCTCCTGGGTTGACTTCCATCTCCCAGTTGGTGAGCAGTGGGGGGGTCCAAACCCAGTTTCCTTCTTATTTCTGTTGGTCTGCCCTTGCGGCCTATTGTCTTGGGGAAGGGGCTGGGGCTGGGTAGACAAAGTGACAGCTGGTTAGAAGAAGCAGCTTCTCCCAGTCAGCTAGGTACTGGCCATTGGGGGCTCTTTGTGGCTTGGGCAAAGTCTTGTTAACCAGGAATGGAAACTTTTTGGGGAGGGTGGGGAGTCAGTCAGCCAAGTGCCTCAGTGTGCCCTGTTGAAACTTGGGTTTTTCCACACGATTGATGGATTGTGTTCCAGGAAGACTTCCTTTAGTTTTTTGCTTTTCCCATGCAAGAAACGGGTGGCTTTGCTTGGTCTGGTGAGGCTCCAGTCTCACCAGAAGCCACTTAAACCCTTTTTACTTCTGAGTCTTTTCTAAGTAGTTGTCGCTGGGGAGGGGGAGTGGGAAGGGAGTGGACAGCAAGATACTGCAGTCGATTTTGAATTCGCTAAGTAGTTTTACTGAGCTAGGTCTGTGAGTGTGTATGCACTCATATATATACACGCATGTCTAGGGCTAGTCCTTAACGTTTCACGCCCAGGAGCTGTGAGAAAAAACCTGTACAGTTGTCTCTTAATTTTAATAGGAAGATCCTGCCCCTACCCCCCTCCCCTTTTTTTAAACAAGTGTTATTTGTGCTGGCAAAATTTTGCTGTCTTTGTAATTTTTAACTTTAAAAATAAAATTGGAAAAGGAAAAAAAAGACAAGTATGTGAGAAGTACAGTATTAAGACACACCTCGATTTGGGGTGTAGTACAGGAAAATCCATTGCACACACCGAAATGCCCAGAAAGGACCCTAGAAACATGGAAGCCATAGGGAATGAGCTAGTGCTGGTAGAGCCCCCCTCTTGTGGTCTGTGCCCCTATACTTTCTTTCTACTTCCTAGAGCTGCTCATTATCTCTCCTTTCTGTGGGAAAAATAGGTGCATTTCTCTCATGAAGAAAAAACTTCAGCTCTGAATATAAACTTGAAAGTGATAGGAGCAAGGAGAAATGCAGATGTACTAAGGGAAATGTGAGCAATTATTCTGTTCTCATTAAAAATCATTGACATTTTAAGTGTTTTGCCTCAGTGATTATGTGGGGGGTCAGACTGAACTCAGATTGGACTCAGACAGCCTGAGTCTAATGAAGCAATAAATCTCATGAATTAAGGAGACCGGAAGACTAGATAAAACTCTAGGCCTAAAGTCCTAGAAATTTTAACCAAATCACAAAAGCACAGGAATGTCAACAAAGTATGGCATAAGGAAGAGAGGATAAGCTTTGAAGTCAGCTACCTGGTCCCAGAGTCCAGATCTTCCACCTACCTTGGGCAAGTTGCTTAATCGCTGGCATCCACTAAGGGGACTTTACTCATGAGGGCACAAAAGAAAGTCAAGAATTGCTGAATATTCATTCAGACATCCACAAGCATTTTTAATCCCCCCCACACTAGGTGTTTGAGAAATAATGGTGGAAAAGATGTGTCCAACTTAAAGAAACTCATAATCTACAGAGGCGATAATTAAGTGCAGTGAAATAATTACTAAGACAGATAAGTACAAAATAGATAGAATCCCTGTGAGAGTGTAACAGTCGAGATTCTGAGCTTGCTAGAGTACATCATGATAGAACAATGCCACTTTTTAGAGACCGTTGTCTAAAGTAATAATGCCCAATAGAAATTTCTGCTATGATGGAAATGTTCTATAACTGCATCGCCCAATGTTATGGCCACTAGTCACATGTGGTCACTAGCACTTGAAATGTGGCCGGTTTGGCTGAGGAACTGAATTTTAAATTTTAATTAATTTAAGCTTATAGGCAGAAATTGCTAGCGGCTACCGTATCAGATAGTGCAGATCTTAAGGATTGTCTATATCTTTCATTATGTCACTGTGTGGGTGACTGTCTCTTCCTAGGTACTTTGTAAACCATACAAGGTCACTCTTTCTAATCTCTGAGGCAATGAGAAACAAACGAAGCTTAGCAATATATAAAGACCACCATTCCCACTGGTAGGTAGATCTAGTCTAAGTCTGTAGCAGTAAGTCCATTTTGCCTGGATTGTATTTCTAGGAGAGTGCTTGTTACATTTTATCATAGTAATAATGATGTTTATCATTTGTTAGTACATTCTATATACTCATCACTGATATTCAGTGATCCACCAGTAAGAGTGGATTATATCAATGAATCTTCCCACCAACTGAGTGTGCTCTATTACTATTGACAAGTAGCCAGAAAGCAAATCTGTCGTCTTCTACCATTCATACTGTTTTGAGTATCCTACACTGTTTCTGTAAGCACTGAGGGTTGGTGTACACTCCCCTATAGCCAGTGACGAGGTGATTTTCATTCATTTACTAAAAAATAATTTTTTTTTTTTTGTAGAGACAGAGTCTCACTGTACCGCCCTCGGGTAGAGTGCCGTGGCGTCACACGGCTCACAGCAACCTCTAACTCTTGGGCTTACACGATTCTCTTGCCTCAGCCTCCTGAGCAGCTGGGACTACAGGCACCCGCCACAACGCCCGGCTATTTTTTTGTTGCAGTTTGGCCGGGGCTGGGTTTGAACCCGCCACCCTCGGCATATGGGGCCGGCGCCCTACTCACTGAGCCACAGGCACCGCCCACTAAAAAATAATTTATTGACTACCTGATAAGTGCCAGCCACCATGTCAGGTAAAGTACACAGTAAGGAATTAAGTAGAATTGATGATCCCAGCTGACATTGAGCATGTGTTCTAGTAAATGTGGGTTTTCTGAGGAAGAAATTTGGTAGGTTCTGTTAAGTAGCTAGGAATTCACTGCTTATATGCTGCAAACAGCATTTATAGTGGAGTTATTCCTTTGATGTTTGAATGTATGGTAATATTCTTTCAAGGCTAGGATATATGGGGCTTTTTTTCTTTTGTCATTAAAACATTATGTTTCATTCATTCAAGAGTTAAAATTCCCCACATATATGGCAATTTCATAGCCATAGAAATGCCCAAAATTGAAAATGGGAAATTAAATTGAATTTAAAATGTGAAAAAAATTGAGGTAGCTGACCACAGCTCTATAATAATTTCACCAAGCTATTGTGTTCATAAAATTTAAATGCATGAGCAACGACTGTGAATATTGCTTAAGAATCTTAACATTTTATTAAAGAAATAAGTGAGACAAAATGAGAGTAATGAGAGTGCAAAATATGCCGTGTTGCATCAAATTGTACATTTTAAGACATATATCATGCTTTCATGTACCAGAAAAATGCTCCCAATTAAATTATGACACTGTCTTATCACACTGAAACTTTACTTAAGACTTTTAAAAAGAGCTCTTTTAGCTTAACTTTTCTTTAAGCATAACTTTTTAATGTATTACTCATTTGCCTACATTAAAAAGAAAATGTAAGCCAAATAATTTGATTAAGGAATTTCTAAAACTGCTATACACGTAGAATTTGACTTTGTTGAATTGTTCTCAACTCAGAGTTATCAACATCTGTGTTTCACACACAGTGTCAGCTTCTGTGTTGTCAGGAGCATTGGGATACGGAATTTTTAAAACATGTTTCTTCTGGGATTTTCTGCTAAACTGTTGAAACCCTTCTGCAAATATTGAAGAAGAGCATTTTTTTACTTAGTGTCTGTCATTTTTTGTGTACCTATCAGTGAACTGACATAACAAACTTCATCCACTGCTATTAGGCATCTTCCTTTCACATGTTTTGTAAAGTGCCTGCTCATTGCTTTGCAAGACAGAAAGGATAGTGGTCCTTCCTCTAACAGCAAACATTTGTTTCAATATTATCAATTCTCTGTCCCACTGTTCTGTTTCTTTACCTTTCTGTTTATACACAATAACTTTTCTTTAAATCTTAACTCATAAGTGCTCTTTGTGAAGGTATTTTAAAGAATATTTACACCCACTCCTGTAGCACAAAGAGTAACAAATAAGCAACTCAAGTAGCAATGTTACAAATAGCCCACAGGAACCTTGCACAAAGCAGAGAATGATAACAATGTCACGGGCACAGCCAGACCCCAAGGCTTCTAAGATTCCATGTTGGTAAGATGCAACCTGGATTTAGACATAAAATGTGAAAAAAATTCATATCTTAGAACCAATGAACTACAGATCATTGAATTCTGGAGATGCTATTGATCAAGTTTATCTTTTTAGTTTAACACTGAAAACGTCTCAGTTATGAATCCTCTGAAGCAGAAACAGTGATATCAATTCCTTATGCTTCTACAAGTAGTGCTCTGAGAAGTGAAATGACTCTTCAAATTTCAGAGTAAAGGCCAAATTTAGTGCTTAACTTTGGAGTAATGATGCTATAACCTGATTTCTGGCTTCTCTCTCTCTCTCTCTCTTTTTTTTTTTTTTTTTTTTTTTGAGACAGAGTTTCAAGCTATTGACCTGGGTAGAGAGCTGTGGCATCATAGCTCACAGCAACCTCCAATTCTTGGGCTCAAGCGATCCTCCTGCCTCAGCTTTTCTATTTTTAGTAGAGACAGGGTCTTACTTTTGCTCAGGCTGGTCTTGAATTCATGGGCTCAAGCAATCCACCCTCCTCGTCCTCCCAGAGTGCTAGGATTATAGGAGTGAGCCACCGCGCCCAGCACTGGCTTTTCTCTCTTTAAAAACAGCTTCATCCTCATCACTAGGTACTAGTGAGTTTGTAAACCAGCAAAAGGGTGTGCAATCCTCACTATGTTTGCTCAAGAAGATGACTTCCAGTGTCTCACACCCATAGACATTTTATATTCATCCAGGTCATCACACATTCCCAGAGTATTTATTGCATATCTACCATGGGCCAGATACTGGCACAGAATGGACCCCAAACCGTGCCCTTGTGGAGTTTCCACTTGCCCCTTCCATGGTGAGGGGGAAGAAACTAACGAGTAAACCAGTAAAGCAGAGACTGTGCTGTATGTGCAGAGTTCATGGCAGAGCTGAGGGAATAGGGGACATGCACGACCTTCAGCACGTCACACGTGGAGGTGAGTCAGCCAGGCTCACCTGAGCATTCTGGGGACCTCTTTGGCAGTGGCTAGGGAAGCTCCTAGTCAGAGAGGTTGTCAGCAAGTCTCTTCCATGAGCAGAAGGCTGCTTCCTGAGCAGCAGGTGTGGACTCTGTGCTGCTTCCTATTCCCTGTACCGTAAAAGGTTTTGAATCTCTTGTCAGTCCATGAACTGCTGAAGCCTTTGTCTGCCCTTCAGAGCCCACTAGAGCCTGTCCTCTGAGCTGCGGCGAGCTGCCAGTGTGTTTCCTGGTCCCTTCCACCCCTTGAGCAGCCCCAGACTCCCGTGGTGAGACCTGCAGCTGGCACGGTCTCCCCAGGTTGCACTGGAGGACTGAGATGAATTTCTGCATCTCAGTTGCCTCTGGCTGAGCACCACTTCCTCCTTAGGCAACTGATTGGCCCTCCACAAAGTCATTCTCTTTTTCCTCGCAGATGTTTCCTCTTCCTTCCCAGAGAATGACAAGACCCTCTGCTCCTTGCCTCACTCCTCCACTTCCAGCTTGGACTGACTGTGCAGGCTAGAGGGAGAGCAGCTGAGCCACCCCCGGGCACGTCCCTTCTGCAGCCTGGCCTTGGCCCTTTAGCCTGTGCTGGGTGGAGAAGCTCCATCCCTGAGGAGGTGAGGGGCATCACCCCTTTAGCTGGTGTGCTGTCTTCACACCCTCTCTTTACCTGGAATTACCAGAGACCAAAATCAAAACAAGAAATCCAGTGGTGCATGGCCCCCCCAGGCACAAGCACAGCTCTCCTGCTTCCTTGAACTTGGCGCTGAGGTTCACACCTTGCCCTGATTCTCTAATGGCAGCAGCTTTTCATGAAGGGGAGCGTGTGAGAGAGGGCTGCAGTGAGGGAGTCTCAGCAGTGCAGCTGCAGACAGCCCCCTCTGCACTCCTCACCAGTGGCTGGGCTGTGATGAGCTCCCCACCAGCCCGCTTGGCCTGGCAGGCTCTGCTGGGGTAGAGGATCCTTGTGAGGACGGTGCACGTGGAGGGTGGTGGCTGCTGAGCAGGACAGGGAGTACCCAGCAGAAGCAGAGGTGGCCAAGTGCTCAGAGCCTTTCAGAAGGAAAGGAGAACCCATGGGCCAGGGTGTGGAAGAACAGCGAGACCTCCCCTGGCTGAATACTCCCTCAGCATGGACGCATGCATTCAGTGTCGCCACAGGGCAGGTTGTGGCGATGATGGGGGTCACTGTTCAGCCAGCGACCTGCGTGTGCTCACCAGGATCTGGTCAAACTGGAGGAAAGATGACCTTAGGAAGGTCTAAGGCAGTGACATTGGATGAATAATATTAGTCTGTTGAAGGGAAAGAAGAGGTAAATACCAAATAACTCTACAGCCAGTTTCCCCAGTGATGCAGTGGCCTTAGACTCAAGGGATGGTGTGTGGCTAGCACACTTCTTAGTCATCACAGATGTAGCATTGGTGGCTGAACCACCCTACAGAGCGGGACACTGATAACCCAGGAAGGTAAAACCATGCACAGCAACAGAGCCCAGACGAAAGCTGTGTCAACTGGCTGCACCTCTGGCTGGGGAAAGGAGAGGGGCAGAGGGAGTTTTGGAAGGCAGGAATGCAGAGGTCCAGTGAATGGAAGCCAATTCTGTGGAGTGGGCCAGGGAAGGGCTGCCAGGGATCAATGGTAAGGAGACATATTTGACAACTGAACCCCACTTTGTGTACTGAGTTGCAATGTCTTTCCCCCAATCCACATCCACCTGAAACCTGTGAGAGTGACCTTATTTGGCGATAAGGTCTTTGCAGATATAGTCAAGGTAAGGTGGGTGGGTCCTGAATCCCTTATGATTAGAATCCTATTAAAGAGGCAATCTGGACACAGACAGGTACAGGGAGAGCACCGTGTGCAGACAGAGGTAGACATTGGAGTGATGCAACTTGCAGCAAATCAAAGCACAGATTGCAGGCTGGAGGAGGTGAGCAAGGTCCTTCCTGAGATCCTTTGGAGGGAGCATGGCCCTGCTGACAGCTACATTTTAGATTTGTAGACTCTAAAACTGTGAGAGAATAAATTTCTGTTGTTTTAAGCCTCCTAATTTGTGATACTCCCGGAAAACGAATACACCGGGGATCAGGGCTACATTTGAGAATCCAGGTCACTGCTTTCTGCAAGTGGGCAGAGGTGTCGCTGCCTCCCGTGCTCTTCCTCTGCAGCAGACTGAGCACTGGGTGATCTTCCCTGGAGACTGAAATCTCTGGTTACAGCCCGGACACCTGTCAGCTGCTCTGACTTTTTGGAGCTTCTGCTTAAATCAAGGGACCACAGAAGGCTGGTGAGTCAGTAGTGCTATCCCCAAGCATCACAAAGAGACCCGGTCACAGCCCTGCTGATTCACCCAGCCTGCAGAGCTTTGTGCCTCCATACCGAGCATTGTGTGAATGAGGGGAAGTGAGAGGCACCCGCACTGTTCACTGTGGGTCTCAGCTGGTTCCTCCCGCAGTTCTACACCTCATTCCCCGGCAGATTTTGTCTCACCCTTTTGCATCCATGCTGATTTGCACAAAGCACCCAGCCCGCCTTCAGTCTTGACCACAGACTCGGGCAGACACAAACTTCTCTAAACAGTGAGGCCGCACTGCTGCCATCACACACCTGCCTTCTCACTCAGGTCACATGGTCCTCCTCTACCTGGGTTCTGCCTTTGCATCTGCCGGCCCTGGGCACGCAGGTTCTAACTGATGCAACTTCTCCTTCAGACCTTCTGTGTTTGCTATCTGTTGCTAAACAAAAAAATAATCTTGGGGCAGCACCTGTGGCTCAAGGAGTAGGGCATAGGTCCTGTATACTGGAGGTGGCAGGTTCAAACCCAGCCCCAGTCAAAAACTGCAAAAAAAAAAAAAAAAAAAAAAAAATCCCAGAATTTAGCAGCTCAAAACAACAAACATTTCTTTTTTCTTTTTTGAAAAATTTCACATTAATATAAGGGCACATACAATTAGGACACACAGTGCTCCTGAGTGTCAGAAAGCTGGGAGTTGCTTAGCTAAGTGCTCTGGCTAATCGGGTTGTTAGGCAGGCTATGTTTGTTCCCAGGCTTGACTGGGGCTAGGGATCACTTCCAAGCTCCCTCATGTGGCTGCTGGGAGGTTCATCACTAGCTATTGGCTGTACACTGCCCTTCCTCATCACAATAGTAAGTTTATAGGTTGCCTGCCTATCCTTGGGACGTGGCAGCTGGCTCCCCCAGAGCCCATGATCTGAGAAGGTGCATAAAGAAAATAACCCAGACATGCTACTGTTCTTTATAATCTGCCTTGGAAGTGACACACCACTACTTCTGCCACTTGCCTTTGGTCATGCAGAATAACCAGGGCACAACACGGAAGAGTCTACACAGGAGTGCCAATCCCAGGAGGTAGAGGTTTGGGAGCCACCTTGGAGGCTGGCTATGACACCCTGATAGAATATTTCCTGCCTCCCTGGGCATAGGGTGGCGGGTGCATCACTTAGGACTCCCACAGTCTGGGAACTGGATCAGTTTCACCATTCATTCCTACCTGGAGGATACAAATTTCTGCATTTCCCTGGGCCAGCCAAGAAGATACCTGCAATAGGGCCAGGAAAACGTGGAACTGTTGATTTTTCTTTGATCAGACTGCCTGAATTCAAGTCTTGCCTCCTTATTAGCTGTGTGATCCTGGACACGTTATTCAACTTTTCTGTGTCCCAGTTTTAGTACATATAAATGAAGCTGAAACAGTATAGACAATCCCTGGGTCACAGGGGAGATACATTCCAGAGACTATCTTTAGGTTGAATTTGTAGGTAACTCGGATCTCTGATAACAGTGCACCTATGGTAATAATAATAATACTAGAGTGGCTCATATGTGGTAGTAATACAGCATAGTACTGTGATAACAATGCCATATAATACCCCTGTACTATAATAGGTTATAGAAATGATTGTGCTCTTTCTTTTTATATTCAAACAATATAAAAATAAATCCATATAAAAAGTTTAGAAAGGAGATCGGAGAAATTTCAAAACATAATATTGAAGGTTAATGCCTAGTGTTGCAGCAATGTCTTGCTCATTCTTTCTGAGGGAAGAGAGAGAAGGCTGCCATGAATTGGAAGATGATGCCGGAGATGGTGCTGGAGAGGAGGAAGCAGGTGCTGGAGAATCAGCATTTGATTCTGTTGCTGGAGGAGGGAGCTTACCACTGAAATCTTTTTTTTTTTATTTTTAAAGGTGTCTGAGGTTGTGTGCACAGGCTTTTCTTTTGTTCACTATCCACGGCCTTGTAGCAGCCGGTTTTCTCACCGACTTGACCTTTGTAAACTGCTCCATGTTAGGGTCTTGTTCTTCAAGTTCAGCAAATCCTGCTTCAACGAGATGAAAGGCTTCAGCTATTCTTTCATCATAAACTTTCCTGGTCCTAGGTCTTGGGACTCTGTGTTCTGGTGTTTCTGTCAGCGGCCTCTCTGTCTTTGGGACTGGCCTCTAGGAGAGAGATGCTGCACCCGTGAACTGCTGACGCCAGGAGGCTGTGTTTACATGAGCAGAAGAAACTACTTCCCAAGTTCTTCATTTAATTATAAATTGTCTTCATGGGGAGATGTGGGAGCCTGTTTCCAAGTACAGAACGCTGGTAAGTCAGGTTGTCTATAACCCAGGACTGCCTGTATATGCCCTGTGGGATTATTGTACGGCCTTAAGAGGTTAATGTTTATAAAACGAGTAGAACAGTACAAGCACTGTACAAATGATAGCAATTATGATGGTTGTTGAAATATACTCTGAGGATTTGGAAAGGAGAGAGAAGTGATTATGGGGAGTAGTCAAAAAGTGAAAAGTCGTAGATTCTTCCTCAAACATTCTGCTGTGCCCTATGCAGTCTCAATCTTTTTGAGGTCACTGTTCCTCCAAACCAGCATTCTTACCCTCTTCTACTTTTTCCTTGCGAATATAATGACCTCAATCCTTGTGCTTCTTACACTTTAAGCAAGAAACTCAGCCCAATTGCAAGCTGACACTTGTGTTGTGGTTTGGCAAGAGCAGTGATCTGTCCCCATACACAGAGAACCATAACACGAGCCTTTCAACTCATGGAACTAATTTTAAAAGGAAAAATTTAAAAACTGGAATTAATAAAAAGTTTTGAATTAAGAAAATAAATTAATTATTTTTCTAATGACCCTTTGCTGAGCTTGGCATGATCATATCTACCAAATTTCAAGTAGATCAGCCCAAGTGCTTATATTTGTAAAATGTTTATTAGTAAAAATACCTATACCCTCCCACTTAAAAACCCTTCCCCACTGGATTGACTACTGGTGGTTTATGTTCCTTGTCATTCACATCTAGAGGCTCTAGTTATTTGGGTCAATGGCTCATAAATCAGATAGTACCAATACTTGGCTGGATACTTTCTCTTTCATGTTTGCAAACCGAGAATTAGACAGTGAGATGATCATAAACCAAAGTATACCAGGGCTCCAGTATTGGCATTAGAGAACAGAATGAAGATTAACTGTAAATGGGCCCCAAAAGAAAAGCAATTAAGAATTCTTCATCTATTTTTCCTTGTGTTGGCTGAGTCTGTAAACCAGATTTAACTAATGGTTCTACAGCAGCTGCCATGTCACATCCTGAGTTGAATTTCCATCAGCATTTTAAGGCCAGTACCCACAAACATTTCTCAGTAGCCTGTTAGAACAAAGAACCCAGCGCTCTTCTTCTATCTGATGGCTGTAGATCAAGGCAGTTCTTGCTGGAAAGAATTCAATTCCTTTGTATTTTCACTTGTTCTCCTAACATCTGACAACCTGGTGGAGGAAACAGTGACTATTTCTCAGAAGTGGAAGTTGTGGGGCAGGTGGCTCAGAAATCTAATGGCCCAAAGATTCAACATTCAACCCAAAGAAACTCTGATGATAAACAAGATTCTTTTCTAACCAGCTGCCCACGTTACTTATCCATCTCCCTTCCAGAGGCCTCCTGATAGAAAGGAATTCGTAATGCCAAAGGCAAATTGCCAACCTCAACAAATATCTCCAAGCAAATGATGATTCCAGTAAAGAGTGTTCATTTGCAATATTAATAATGAGAATAATAATATTTTATACACCTAAAGCACTTCTCCTCTAGTCTATTATTTAATATGTGAGGTTTATACATTTGCATATGCCTATAGGAGAATATGAACAGTGTATATTAAACACATAAAATAATTCAGTGAAACGAGGTCACTTATTTGATTAATTTTCAAAATTTATTTATGTTGCCTATTTAAAAACATTAATTCCAGATATTACTAATGCTTCTATCCAATCTTAATGTTTTTACAATTCACATTTTTAGCATCAAAGTTTTCATCAATGAACACCATATAGATAGCTAAAAATTAGGGGCATCTTTGTCAGAGCACGTAATTTTCTCTTTCTTTTTTTTTTTTTTTTTTGGCCGGGGCTGGGTTTGAACCCGCCACCTCCGGCACATGGGACCGGCACCCTACCCGCTGAGCCACAGGCGCTGCCCTGTCAGAGCACGTAATTTTCTATCCAGAAAGCTAAAACCAAAAGAATCTGAGGGAAGGGAAGCAAAGAAAATATCTTTTCATTCAGGATGGTGCCTGATGCAGCTATTCCTTCTCTGTCCCTCTGAGGTCAGAAGCTCATGAACCAGAACATAGTAGCCTAGCCTGGCTTTATTCAAGTTTGGAAATGAAACCCTAGAAATGCAGAATTCTGCAGAGCTGAAGGTTCCTGCAGCCACAGTGACTCATAAACACAGCAAAAGAAATGTATTTGATTTGGGTTTTGGCTTTTAACTGTGCCATCTTAATCTCTTTTTGGCTTCACTTCACCACAGACTGTTTCACTTAGGGCATCAGAGCTTAAGCTGTAAAGCTCTCCAGACCCTTTGAAAAGAAAGGCTGACTTTGTGCAAAGTAGGGCTGTTGTTTTATTAGGGATACATGAGAGAAGATAACTGGGCTTCACGGAGTGACTAAGAGATGCTACTGGTGGGTTGAATCTCAGCCGCCACTGGCCCTTCTGAGATCTTTGATCTCCTCTATGAAGATCAAGAGGAAAATGGGTGTAGGGGAAGAGCAGAGTAGGGTTCAGTAAAAGGAGAGGGAGAGAAAGAATTTGGGGAAGGAAATTCAGTTCAGCAAGCATTCATTGAGCTGGGTGCTGGAGATAAAACTCTGTCAATTTTCTGCTGCAGGACGACACGCACCACAAAACATCTCAATATAATGTGCTCAGAAATAGAGTCGAGATGTGCTAGGGAACTCTGGGAGAATAGCATGGGGTCACTGAGGGCACTGTGGGGGTTATAAAGGAATGTTCCTGAACAATGGAAGCCTGAGCTGTTAAGCAGGATGTCTAGACAAGAAGACAGCACTGGAAAAATGGTAGCATCCAAGAGAAGGAGAAACTTGACAGTGCACGCCTGGGATTCCTAGCACTTCGTTGGCATGAGGAGTGCTGGGAATGAGCGTGGAGAGGCAGACAGGGAAGAAGCAAGACATTGTTATGTAGGCAGCACAGGAGCCACCAAAAGGATGAATGGGGTCTGACCTGAGTTCTAGAGAGATCATTTCACTCGCAGTAGATAGATATTACAGGGGCAAGACTGGAGGTAGACCAGGGTGGCTTGCAGGTGATTTTAATAGTTTAAGAAAGAATGGTGAAGGCTCAAACTAGGACATTGGTGTCAGAGAGAAAGACTAATTTGGAGACATATATCAGTGGAACCTGATTAGTTATTTGGGGTATAGGAGGAAAGGGGAGAAGAGGAGGTTTCTAGGACAGTGGCTCTCTAATTGTGACAGCTGCACCAACAGTACTCAATGGGGAACTCGAGAGAAGTACAAGTTTGGAGGCCAGGCCAGCCCTTCTGAACCATTTACCGAATCACAAACACCACGGCCGAACCTCAGCAATCTGTGCATTGATAACACCTGCAAGTTCAAGTTTGAGAACCACAGGTCTTAAAATAACCTCCAAAGTAAATGATGCTGCTTTTGGCTGAGATGCGGAATGCTCAGAAAAGGAGTGGAAATGTTGTGTTTTGATTTGTTTGGGGGTGAGAAGCAGTAAGAAAGTTAAAGGAGAAGAAGGGAAACAGGGTTTTATGCAGCCAAGAAAAACACCAAAAGAAGAATTAGAGAGGAAGACAAAAAAGAAGGAAGGAAGGAAGAAAGGAAGGAAGGAAGGAAGAGGCGACTTTGAGCTCTGCTTGAGGTTAGCAGCTGGCAGAGGGAAAATTTGGACAGCCACTTTGCTCCTGTTGGGACAGTGGCTGAAGGGATGTTGCAGTCTGAAGGGTGAGTCAGCAATATGTATGAATGCAGGACCAGATTCACACACAGCTGGTCCTGGGTCTCTTCTGTGCGTGAGCATGACTAACACTACGTTAGGGCAGCAGAGACGGTAGGACTTATAAATCACGGCAAGGCCTTGGCCAATGGGTTAGCAAAGCCCCTATCACAGGAACCAGATCCCCGATTTCTGTTATCTTTACAGCTTCTCCAAGGTTCAAACCCCTGCACCAGAACACACTGGCCTGGCCTGGCTTAATTCAAGTTTAGAAGTGAAACCCAAGAAATACAGAATTCTGCAGAGCTGGAGATGCCTGAAGCCATGGTGACTTAGAAACGCAGCGGAAGAAATTTTTTATTCCTGGCCCCTGAAGTCATCTGTCACTGTTCCAGGATTGTAGCTCAAAGGACAGCCTGCTGTCACCCTAGCGAATGCTTGAGTTGATGTGAGAGAGATGTCAGCCACCAAAGAGGAGGATAGGCAGTTCTTCTGCTCCGTGGAGTGCCCTGGATCTGAGACAGAGACAGAGTGACTAAGGAGAGGAAACAGCCAAAGCACGGGGGAGGTGGCAGAAAGGTCCTCCTGCAAAAGGTTCTGCAGGATCCAAACCCGCATAACATGAAGAGAAATGAAATACCATCCCCATCCTGACAAAATGGAGTTACTTGGCCAAGACACGCAGGTCTGAAAATAGAAGATTTAATGCACCAAGGAGGCCACTAACTCAGTAATGAGAGATGTGTGGAATCTTTTTCCTAATATGGTGTCTAAAGATAAAAGCAGCTCAGGGTAGACATATTTTAAGTGCTGTCCTCCTAATTCAAATCCATCACAGTCAGATGTGCTCTTTGACCAGCTTTTTAGCAGCCAGAATGGTTTGTGCTGATGAATCCACATGTTCTGTGCCAGCATTTCCAAGCCCTTGGCTTCACAGCACCATGTTCCAACCAACTGTTCCTTTCTCTGCTCCAATTCACTCTACATGTCACTGCCAGATTGATTTTCTAAAGTAGGTCCCATGTCTCTCCTCTGCTCAAAAATGGCAATGGCTCCCTCTTGCCTGTGCAACTGAATGCAGACTTTTCCACCAGGCCAAGGTACCTGAGATTCCCGTGATTAACATTCCTCTTTCCTCCAAAGCCACACTCATAATGAAACTATTAGGACACCTGGGAAGAACAGCACATTTGCTCATTAGCATCAGTTGACAATTCAACAGTGGGTGCGTTTAACAGATGGATAGGAAGGAGGCTCCTGGTGGACAGAGGGTGGGCATTTTAAAATTAAACTTTCTTCATATATCTGAGCAGTTTTATGATAGGATTTCAAGATGGTACATATTAATGAGAGGGTAGGAAGGAGGGTTCCAGGAACTCTGATGAGCACTGTGAACAGCCTGTTTTAAGGACTCCGCACCCAGGATGGAGACACAGCAAGAACAAGAAGGGACTTGGTAGTGGGGGCCTGGAAGCCCTGCCTAAAGCGAGTGCAGCCTGGCTTCTTGCAGAGAGATTGAGCTCAGAGCTCCCTGACAGGGAGGTGCCTTTATCAGGGGCAAGGGGCTCTGCTCCCCTTAGTGACATGTGCACTGCCAGCCGGCTGCCTCCTGCAAGCTCCCCTCATGAACATGCTTTCAGGCTTTTACACTTTTTTTTTTTCTCAAGAAACTAAGACGTGGTAGTGCCAAGATGTTTTCAAGTATTTTCTCGAGTATAGGCAAACCCTACAGCCACATGCCTTATCTCTGGGAGAACAACTGAGACATGAGCTCAGGGAGGGAAGCAAAGGACATTCCCATTTCCCATCCTGGTACAATGTTTACTACAGCACTGTTTGTGCCTTGGTGTCCTCATCTGTAAATTAGAGACAATGTACTAATAGTCCTCAAAAGAGTGTTCAGATGATTAAATGACATAATATGCGTGAAATACTGAGAGCAGGGCCTAGTCCTCAGTAAGGCTGCTGCTGCCATGGGGGTAGATAAGAAAGACTGGGGCAGCACCTGTGGCTCAGTGAGTAGGGTGCCGGCCTCATATACCCAGGGTGGCGGGTTTGAACCTGGCCCAGCCAAACTGCAACAAAAAAATAGTCGGGTGTTGTGACAGGCACCGGTGGTCCCAGCTACTCGGGAGGCTGAGGCAAGAGAATTGCTTAAGCCCAAGAACTGGAGGTTGCTGTGAGCTGGGATGCCACAGCACTCTATCGAGGGCAATGAAGTGAGACCCTGTCTCTTAAATAAAAAAAAAAAAAGACTAGGTTCTGAAGTCAGATTTTCAGAGTTCAAATCCTAACGTCACCTTGCTCACCTTGGGCAAATACTCAAACTTTTCTCTATGCCTCTGATTCTTCATCTGTAAAATGGGGATCAGCAATAATCCTTTTCCTATAGGACTAAAGTAAACACAAGTAAGTTAGCGCACTTTGAGCAGTGATTGGCATCATGTAGTCACTCTCAGATGTCAGCTAGCATTCTCATGATCTCAGTTCTCTCTCTATCCCCACCCCCATTTTTAAACTTTGGTACTTGGTATTTAGAAAGGGTTAGAACTCCATGAAGTCTTCCTTCCTACAAATTTATCCTATTTCTTGTCTTAATCAGTGGGTCGTAGATTTAAGGTGGCTGTAAAAGCTTGATGCTTGGGTCCCAGCCTGGAGATAGTCATTCAGTTTGACTGCAGTGAAGCTCTGTCTGGCATTGATATTCCTTTTAGAGCTACCCATTTTATGTGCCCACATTCATCCTAATGTTTATGTAGGATTGAGAAACATTGGTCGACACTGATTTGAATTAAAAGAATGTAAGGAAAACAGACATGCTTGACCACTCATTCAAAACCACCAAAACCTTTCACCAAGAAAGTGATCATAGAACTTTGATAAACACTCCAAATTGATTTGTAATAAGCCTTGTGTTAGTGGGACTCCTAAAATCATCCTGAGGTGCACTTGACTTCTGCTCAAATTCTTGATGTGAAGCCTTGCTCAGGTATCCTGGGTTGGGGTCTGGGGACCTTTGGCAATGAATTTTTAAAAAATCTTTAAGAAATAACTTTAGTTAAAAAGGAAAGGGAGCAATAACTCATATCAGGGTCCTAGCTGTTGGAGCAGAGACATTTAGTATTTCTTTCTATATCCAGAGGCACCTTTCGTAGTCATTATGAAAGGCTCTTTTGTGCAGGCTAAGGACTTTGAATTTTATTCTGTAAGCTGTGGAAAACCTATGAAGATTTGGAGCAGAAAAGCAATATGATGAATGCAGAATTTTCAGAGGACTGATGGTGGTGTGTACAATGGATTGGCTCAGGAAAAGAAAGAGGGCAGGGAGTGTCATTAGAAGGCAATTGAAACAGTCTAGGTGGTAAGTTTTGGGCGAGAAGGGAGGCTGTTTCACAAGCATAGGGGCTGGTGAGTGTGGCGCTTTGAGGGAGTGGGAGAACAACACCCTTTTTATCTCCTTACTGGCCCTTCAGAGCCTCATGGTAAAGCTCATCCTTGGAATGTGCCAGTTGTAGGCACAGGTAGTACAGTGATCCATAAATGGTCAGAAGTGTTTACACAGAGCTCAGGCTCGAGCGGGGAGGGAAAGGAGAGGAGAATCATTGAAAAATGAATACATGAGCCTTGAGTGCCATGCAGAAGATTCAAAAAAAAGTAAAATGATAGACTGGCAAATGCTTACTTTAGATGGTGACCACTGACGGCCTCACAGAGGATGTGGCATTTAAGCTGAGATCTTTCAGAAGAAACCAGCCCCACGATGATTGCTGGAGCAGTGAGGGCAAAGGTGGCCATGAGCATGACAGGTCTGAGAAGCAAAAGGAAAGCTGGTGCTGCTAGAGCACGTGAGTGGGGAAGAGCAGTCTCAGGGAAGGTTAGAGGGAAAGGCCAGCTCACGTGGGGAGCTGTGAGTTAGGCTAAGGACATAGTGTATACATGTTCCAAGTGGGATAAAGTGGGAGACAGTTGAAGGATATTTACAAGGGATGTGACATAATCTGATTGATGTCTTTAAAAATAATATTGGCTCCTTTGTGGAGAATAAACTGTAAACAGAGTAAAAAGGTAAGACTAATATTGATTTATATGTTAGGGTGGGAGCAATAGAGATCAAGGGAATGAACTGATCTGAGTGTATTTTGATGGTGGAACTTTCAGGACTTGGTGATGCTTTACATATGATGGTGAAGGATAGAGAGAAGTAAAGGTTACCTCATAGATTTGGTATGAGATGCTACTTATTGAGGAGGAAAGTTTCAAAAGTAGTTGGATGACAGAGGGGGTTATCTGTAATTATATTCCTACAATGTTAGGCTTTAAATAATTATTGTACTTTCAGATAAAGAGGTGAAGTAAATAAATATAAATATTTTAACATAACCCTCTAAGTTTGGAAAAAGTTCAGGATAGAAATACAGATTTGGAATAAAATGGATATGGAAGGTAGTCAGTGCCATGACTCTGGGTAAAGTCACCTGGGAAGAGAGGGTAGGTGATAACAGAACAGGGAGCCCGGGACAAAGTCTTTCGTTTATCAATATTTTGAATTGAACACAAGAGGATTGACATAATTTCCTACAAAGGAGTGACTAGTGAGGAAGGAGGAGAATCAAGAGAGTGAAGTATGCTGGTAGCCAAGAAAACAAATGTTTTCAGGTGGAGAAAGTGATCAGCTGTGCGGAATGCTGAGCGAGGCAGTAATATGGGAACAGATTGTCGGATTCAGTAGCTTGGAAATCGTTAGGCCAATGGAGGGTCACGGGTAGGATTGGAAGCCCGATAGGGCTAGGTTGAAGAAAGAAGGCAAGGACAGGAAATGGAGAAAGCAACAGCAATCAGGAAAATCAAGACATTCTTGCTCTAAAAATGAGAATAAAAATGGGGGACTAGTTGAAGAGGTTTTCATGGTTAAGAGAAAGTTTTATTTTATTTCAAAGTTAAGCAATAATAGAATCTGTCTGTGTACTGGACAGAGTGATTCTGCGGAGAGGAGAGAATACGTGAATGCAGGAGAGAGTAGGGAGAGTAGCAGGACTGAAGTCCATAAGGCAAGATGAGAAGGGTTTAGAGCACAAGAGAAGAACGGGCTCTGGATGAGAGCAGAGAGGCAGGGTGCAGGGCACAGGTACTTAAACTAGAGGGATGGTAGGCTTGGTGGAACAAAAATAGTTGCTGTCCAATGGCTTTAAAAGAAATTTAAAATCTTACACATAAGATTTACTAGCTTACCGTTTTAAAGTGTACCTTTCAGTGGTATTAAATACATCTATAATACTTCGTGACCATCATCGCTATCCATGTTCATAGGCTCTTTTTATCTTGTAAAACTGAACAACTCAACACCCCTTAAACAATAGTTCTCCATGTCCCCTTCTACCTGCCCCTGCCATTCTGCTTTCTGTCCTGTGATTTCGACTACTCTAAGTACCTCATGGTAAGTGTAACCACACAGTATTTGTCTTTTTGTGAGTGGCTTCTTTCATTCATCATAAAAGTCTTCAAGGTCCATCTATGTTGTAGCATATTGCACAATTCCCCTTTTAATGCTAAATAATATTCCATTGTATGCATATACCACATTTTGTTTCTCCATTCACTAAATGATACACACTTGGGTTGCTTCTGTATTTTGGCTACTGTGAATAATGTGGCTGTGAACATGAGTGTGTGAATATCTCTTTAAGACCCTGATTTCAATTCTTTTGCATATATACTCAGAAGTAGAATTACTGGATTTTACATAGTAATTCTCTCCAGTAGAATAACTGGATTACGTATTAATTCTTTTTAATTTTTAGAGGAACTGCCATGCTGTTTTACACCAGAGTTGTACCATTTAACATTCAACAGCGTGCAAGGATTTAATTTCTCCATCCCTGTCAACACTTGTTATTGTCTTTTTTTTTTTATATAGTAGTCATCTAATGGGTGTATGGTGGTATCTCATTACAGTTTTTATTTGCATTTTCCAAATGATTAGTGACATTGAGCATCTTTTTATGTCCTTTTGGGCCATTTATACATCTTCTTTAATTAAGTGTCTACTCAAATTTCTTTGCCCATTTTTAAAATTTGTTTGGTTTTGTTGTTGCTGATTTTTAGGAGTTCTTCATATGTTCTGGATATTAATCTCATATCAGATATATGACTTGCAAATATTTTCTCCCACTCTGTAGGTTGCCCTTTTACTCTGTTGACAGTCATTTTTGTTGTTGCTGTTTACTTTGATGGAAGGTGCCAGAAGAGATAGGTTCAGTATCAGAGATGAACTCCAGGCCAAGGCATTGTGCAGTGGTAGTAAAAGAAGAGAAATTGAGTGGGAAGGATGGGAAATGATGCTCAGATGCTGGAAAACAATATTCTGGAGATGACATAGTTATTATTCATGACAATAAAGTCAAAGAAATAAAACCCAGCTCACTTTCAGTTTTCATTCTTACTACTTCTTCTTTTTTTTTTTTTTGCTTTGAGATAGAGTCTCACTATGTTGCCCTCAGTAGAGTGTCGTGGCATCACAGCTCATAACAACCTCAAACTCTTGGGCTCTAGCAATTCTCTTGCCTCAACTTCCTGAGTAGCTGGGACTACAGGTGCCTGCCACAACACCTGGCTATTTTGTTGTTGTTGTTGTTGTTGTTGTTGTAGTTTTTGTCTGGGGCTAGGTTTGAACCCGTCACCTCCCGTATATGGGGCCCTACTCCTTGAGCCACAAGGGCCACCCCACCTGGCTATTTTTTGGTTGCAGTCATCATTGTTGTTTAGCAGGCCTGGGCTGGGTCAAACCCTCCAGACTCGGTGTATGTGACTGGTGCCCCATTCACTGAGACATGGGTGCCAAGCCTCATTTTTACTTCTTAACAGTACTCCCAACAGACTCTCTTCTTTAAATAAGGGAGTTGTGCTTATACCATACCAAGCAATAAGCTGCCCATTCTCGCAGTTGTACTTCCTCCCCACCTCCCTGTGGTTGTACCATACCAAGCAATAAGGTATGGTAAGCAACCATACCTTATGTTGTGTTCTTTACTTGCCTTTATATTTTTTCCTGTCTTCTCTGATTTAAATAGTACTCATTCTACAAGTCCTTTCTCAAATGGAACTACCTTTATCACCCCTCTTCCCACTGTCTGTTGTCTTTTTTTTTTTTTATTGTTGGGGATTCATTGAAGGTACAAAGAACTGGGTTACAATAATTGCTTGCATCAGATAAATACCCTCCCATAATAGTGTCTCCACCCACCCACCCCCACCAAAAGGCCAGAAGTTATTTTCTTTGTTCTCTGTAGAACTATTTATACCCTTCATATAGTATTTGTTACATGTTGCCTTTTAAGAAAATATTTGTTTTTGAGTTCTAGCTACTGCCCCAGGTTTTAAGCGCTCAAGGGCAAGAGCTATAACCTCACAACTTGGTATTCCATTCAGGCTTGGTCTAGTTAGTAGGAGCCCATAGGAACAGAAAAAATATAGATTCTAATTTCCTCAGTACAAAAACCATGTAGTAGATGTTCAACAAATGTCTATTGAATTGGATTAGTAAACTCAACACAGTAGGGGCATTATTTTATATTTTCCTTATTGGCCTCCTACTAATATGTCTATGAACAAGCATTCCAGCAAATCGGTTCTCTTTTTTTTTATGAGGTTAATAGTTAAAGTACAGTCCATTTTTTATTATAGACCCTAATAGTGATATATACATATAACTAGCAATATAGCTATTATATAAATACAATATATAATTATAATATTATAATATTAAAACCCATATAATACTTTGTGTCAAGCACGAGTCTAAGTACTTTACATGATTTAATTCTCATAATAATGCTAAGAAGTGAGTGTTGTTATTGTTTCCATTTTATAGGAAAGAAAAGTAAGATTTAGAGAGGCTAAGCAATTGTGCAAAGTCACACAGGGAGTTGGCAGCACAATCAATAAGATTTGAGGCCGCCAGTCTGCGCGCCTGCAGCTACTCCCAGTCCTGAGGCTGGGGCCAGCGGGCGGGCGGGCGGGCAGAATACAGCCCTGCAAACCCGGCTTGATCCTGCCTGTGACTTTCCAGAAAAATTAGCTCAGGCCAGAGTCTGTTGGTTGATACCAGATCTGGAGGGGTGGCATCGCGACCCCTCCCTCAGCCCATTGGGTGGCTGGGGGCGGAGACATGACCTGGCCCGCTAGCCGATTGTTTGCAGGTGTAGTCAGGAGGACTCCCGGAGCTCACCAGGCCTGTAGCCTACTTTCCCAACAGCTCTCTGGGAGCCCATGAGTCAGCAGCAGTGCCAAGGGCACCTCATCCAGACCTCTGAGCACTGAGAGACAGAGTCTCACTTTGTCGGCCTCAGTAGAGTGCTGTGATGTTGTCATAGTCACTGAAACCTTAAACAGCTGGGCTTAAAAGCAATCCTGCTGGCTCAGTGCCTGTGGAAATTTTAACACACTTCAAAATATTGGTTATAGCTTGTAGACAAGAAACAGAAGAGATGAGGAAGATGATTAATAAGATTGAACTAGGCTGAGTTCAATCACACCTATAATCCCAGCACTTGGGAGGCCGAGGCAGGTGGACTGCCTGATCCACAGGTTCGAGAGAGCAACCTGAGCAAGAGCTAAAAAATTTCTAAAAAACAGCTGGGCATGGAGGGGCAGAGACAAGATGGCTGACTGAAGCCAGCTTTCCACAGAGGCTCCTGTCCAGAAGGGGAGTTAAAGGATAGAAATTTAGCAAGTAACCTGGTGGATTAGAGCTGCACCAAGAGAGAAGGTGGAAGAACCTACATCAACTCCACTGAGGAGAGCTGCGACCCCAAGGATACAAAAAAAAAGGTACAAAATCCATCACCAAGTTCCCCCCGCCATGAGAACAGCTTGGAGTGCCCCACAAACAAACAAGCAGAGTTCAAAGGTTCTCCCACTACACTCCATGAGAGAGACCCTCTAAAAAGTGGACCTACCTCCCCTACTAGGGTGCCATGTAGTTCTCCTGCCAGGCATAAAACTGTATAAAACTGTATATATTCTCTACCTGCAACTCTGGACTCCTAGGTCTCCCTCTCACCCTGAGGTGTGGAGGCCTGTCCCTCAGGAGTCCAGATCCTTGGGTGATTTCTCGAGGGGTGTGGACAGGGCCTAAACTGCAGCTGGTCAGTGCTGACTCTATGGCATGGGAGTGAGGAGAGGATGGTCAGCTGAGAGGGAACCACACCGGAGCAGTGGTGCCCCAAGGCGCAGAGCAGCAGCCATCTTTTGGCAACAATAGCACTCACTCCTGACTATTCCAAAGCCACACCCCTGTGTCCCTGGGCAACAAGAGGAGGCTGGGCATCTACTCAGGTGGCAACCACCATGGAACAGATCTGGGACAGAAATGCAGGCCCCGTGAGTAAAGGGTTTGCCTGAAGCGGTACTGGCCTGGGTGGAGCACGGGGATGAGAAACGCACATGCAGAGCCGGGAAGTTCCCAGGGCGGGGATGACCCAGAGACCGTTTTACTGAGCCTAAGATGTACCCGACCCTCAGGGGATCATCAGCCTATAGACAAAGGAAGACAGGAGGCTAGAACTGACAGATAACCAAATACAAACCTGCAGGAGCAAAGACAGGGCCTGAGGCGCAGGCTCTGGGGACTCAAAACAGCTTCTTTTCTTCAGGGGAATTTAGCAGGGACAGAAACAAATTCCCGCAAAGTTGTTATGTTCTGTTCTATCAGTAACATCAAACAGGGGTGGGGCTGGAACTAAGTGAACACCCCCAGCCTCCATCAAGCACCCGAGGTTGTCAGGCCTCACCTCCGCCTACTAAATAGAGGCAGAGCGCAGAGGCCTGGCTGAGCAGAAATAGATTTCCTTGTGATTCAGGCAGGTGCAAACCCCTGGAGTATCTGTTCACTACAGGCAACTAAGTCACAGCCCTGCCGGGCTATCAGTGACTGGGTGTGACAGAGGTGCAAGGTGGGGAAGGAGGCATCAAACTGCCCAGATTGATCTATTTCCTGGGGGGATTCTCCTGACTCCACAGAGCACCAGAGCAAGCCATATCTGAGTAGTCACCAGACCCCTGCGATCCAGTTGCCAGAGACCTTTTAAACTCCCCCACCTGAGACAGATGCTGACTGAGACAATTGATTTGGACCTTTTGAACTCAGCCAATTGACTTAGGATTATTCAGGTGGTGCCTTGGGTGTGTGGTTGTAGGAAGGTTTGATTTTCCTTTTCCAATTGTTGCCTGTGGGGGGCAGGGTGACTTAATTGCTGGTATTTCTCCACAGCTGAGACTTCAATCCAGAGTAATTGTTTCGCTAGGGTCGAACAGAGACCAGCTGAAAACAAGACAGAACGACTTAGCCCCACTACACCAAACAGGTCCCCAGTGTCTCAGGCCATAGCACTGTACGGGTCCTCAACAAAGCTCCAGGGGAAAAATCAAATGGTGTAAAACAATCATGAGGTGGAATCAGCGGAAAAACTCTGGTAACATGAATAACCAGAATAGATCAACCACCCGAAAGGAAAGATATGGCAGATGTAACTGAAGAGCCCATTCATAAACAGCTGGCCAAGATGTCAGAAATCGAATTCAGAATTTGGATTGCAAACAAGATTAATAGAATGGAGGAAAATTTGGAATTAGAAATTCGAGCAGTAATTCAAAAGTCGGAATTAGAAATTAGAGGAAAAATTCAAAAGTTGTCTCAAGAATTTAACAAATTTAAAGACAAAACCACCAAAGATTTCAATGCACTGAAGCAAGAATTTGCAGCCCTCAAAGATCTGAAAAATACAGTAGAATCCCTCAGTAACACAGTGGAGCAAGCAGAAGAAAGGATTTCTGACATTGAAGACAAAGTCTTTGAACACTCTGAAACTCTCAAAGAGGAAGAGAAATGGAGAACAAAAATGGATTGTCCTCTCAGAGAGCTCTGGGATAATTCAAAGAAGGCTAATATCCGCCTCATTGGAATCCCTGAAAGTGATGAAGTGGCCTCGCAAGGCACAGAGGCCCTTCTCCATGAAATTATGAAAGAGAATTTTCCAGACATGCCAAGAGATTCTGAAATTCAGATAGCAGTTTCAGAACCCCAGCACAACTCAATCCAAATAAGACATCCCCCAGGCATATCACAATTAACTTCACTAAAGTTAATATGAAGGAGAAAATTCTGAAAGCAGCCAGACATAAGAAATCCATTAACTACAAAGGGAAGAATATTAGGACTGCAGATCTCTCTGCTGAAACTTTTCAAGCCAGAAGAGGGTGGTCATCAACTTTTAATCTCCTAAAGCAAAATAACTTTCAACCCCAGACCCTGTATCCAGCTAAACTGAGTTTCATTTATGATGGAGAAATTAAATACTTTAATGACATTCATATGTTGAAGAAATTTGCCATAGCCAAACAAGCTCTTCAGGATATTCTCAGACCTATCCTCTAGAATGACCAGCCAAATCCTCTACCACAAAACTAAACTCACTCAGAAACTTTTGATCAAACTCCAACTTCCACAGTGGCAAAATGATTAAAAATGTCCACTGGACTTTCAAAAAAACTCGATACCCAAAATTTTACGACACTTATCAATATTCTCCAGTAATGTGAACGGCTTAAACTGTCCTCTAAAGAGGCACAGTTTGGCTGACTGGATACAAAAACTGAGGCCAGATATTTGCTGCATACAAGAATCACATCTTACCTTAAATGATAAATATAGACTCAGGGTGAAAGGATGGTCATCCATATTTCAGCAAATGGTAACCAGAAAAAAGCAGATGTTGCAATTCTATTTGCAGGTACAATAGGCTTCAAACCAACAAAAGTAAAAAAGGATAAGAATGGTTGCTTCGTATTTGTTAAGGGTAATACTCAATATGATGAGATTTCAATTATTAATATCTAAGCACCCAACCAGAATGCGCCTCAATTTATAAGAGAAACTCTAACAGACATGAGCAACTTGATTTCCTCCAGCTCCATAATAGTCGGAGATTTCAACACTCCTTTGGCAGTGTTGGATTGATCCTCCAATAAGAAGCTGAGCAAAGACATTTTAGATTTAAACCTAACCGTCCCACATTTAGATTTAGCAGACATCTACAGAACATTTCATCCCAACAAAACTGAATATACATACTTCTCATCAGCCCACGGAACATACTCCAAAATCAATCACATCTTAAGTCACAATTCTAACCTCAGTAAATTTAAAGGAATAGAAATTATTCCTTGCATATTCACGGACCACCATGGAAAAAAGTTGAATTCAATATCAACAGGAATCTGCATACTCATACAAAAACATGGAAGTTAAATAACCTTATGCTGAATGATAGCTGGGTCAGAGATGAGATTAGGAAGGAAATTGCCAAATTTTTGGAACAAAACGACAATGAAGACACGAATTATCAGAACCTCTGGGATACTGCCTAGGCAGTCCTAAGAGGAAATTTATAGCACTGCAAGCCTTCCTCGAGAGAACAGAAAGAGAGGAAGTTAACAACTTAATGGGACATCTCAAACAACTGGAAAAGGAAGAACATTGCAACCCCAAACCCAGTAGAAGAAAAGAAATAACCAATATTAGAGCAGAATTAAATGAAATTGAAAACAAAAGAATTATACAACAGATCAATAAATCAAAAAGCTGGTTTTTTGAAAAGGTCAATAAAATAGATAAACTTTTGGCTAACCTAACCAGGAAAAAAAGAGTAAAATCTGTAATCACATCAATCAGAAATGACAAAGATGAAATAACAACAGACTCCTCAGAAATTCAAAAAATCCTTAATGAATATTACAGGAAACTTTATTCTCAGAAATCTGAAAATCTGAAGGAAATTGACCAATACTTGAAAGCATGTCCCAAGACTTAGCCAGAATCAAGTGGAAATGTTGAACAGGCCCATATCAAGTTCTGAAATAGCATCAACCATACAAAATCTCCCTAAAAAGAAAAGCCCAGGACCAGATGGCTATACGTCAGAATTCTACCAAACCATTAAAGAAGAACTAGTACCTATATTACTCAACCTCTTCCAAAATATAGAACAAGAAGGAAGACTACCCAACACATTCTATGAAGCAAACATCACCCTGATCCCCAAACTGGGAAAAGACCCAACAAGAAAAAAATTATAGACCAATATCACTAATATTCAACAAGATCCTAAGAAACAGAATCCAGCAACACATCAAAGAAATTATACATCATGACCAAGTCGGTTTTATCCCAGGGTCTCAAGGCTGGTTCAATATACGTAGATCTATAAGTATAATTCAGCACATAAATTAAAAAACAAAGACCATATAATTCTCTCAATTGATGCAGAAAAAGCTTTTGGTAATATACAGTATCCCTTCATGATCAGAACACTTAAGAAAATTAGTATAGAAGGGACATTTCTTAAACTGATAGAGGCCATCTTGTATTGAATGGAATTAAATTGAAATCATTTCCACTCAGATCAGGAACCAGACAAGGCTTCCCATTGTCTCCACTACTCTTTAACATTGTAATGCAAGTTTTAGCTACCGCAATTAGGGAAGAAAAGGCGATCAAGGGTCAGAAGAGATCAAACTTTCACTCTTCACAGACGATATGATTGTATATCTGGAAAACACCAAAGATTCTACTACAAAACTCTTAGAAGTGATCAAGTAATACAGCAGCATCTCAGGTTACAAAATCAACATTCATAAATCGGTAGCCTTTATATATACCAACAATAGTCAAGCTGAAAAAACTATTCCATTCACAGTAGTGTCAAAGAAGATGAAATATTTGGGAGTTTATCTAACAAAGGATGTGAAAGATCTCTATAAAGAGAACTATGAATCTCTAAGAAAAGAAATACCTGAAAATGTTAACAGATGGAAAAACATACCATGCTCATGGCTGGGAAGAATCAACATTGTTAAAATGTCCATATTGCCCAAGCAATATACAATTTTAATGCAATCCCTATTAAAGCTCCACTGTCATACTTTAAAGATCTTGAAAAAATAATACTTCATTCTATATGGAATCATAAAAAACCTCAAATAGCCAAGACATTAGTCAGAAATAAAAACAAAGCAGGAGGAATCACACTGCCAGACCTCAGATTATACTAGAAATCGATATTGATCAAAACAGCATAGTTCTGGCACAAAAACAGAGAAGTACATGTCTGGAACAGAATAGAGAACCAAGAGATGAATCCAGCTACTTACCATTATTTGATCTTTGACATGCCAATTAAAAACATTCAGTGGGGAAAAGATTCCCTATTTAACAAATGGTGCTGGGTGAACTGGCTGGCAACCTGTAGAAGACTGAAACTGGACCCATACCTTTCACCATTAACTAAGATAGACTCTCACTGGATTAAAGATGTAAACTTAAGACATGAAACTATAAAAATACTAGAAGAGAGTGCAAGTAAAACCCTTGAAGAAATCGGTCTGGGTGAGTATTTTATGAGGAGGACCCCCCTGGGCAATTGAAGCAGCTTCAAAAACTGATCAAACTAAAAAGCTGATCAAACTAAAAAGCTTCTGCACGGCCAAGAACACAGTGAGTAAAGCAAGCAAACAGCCCTCAGAATGGGAGAAGATATTTGCAGGTTATGTCTCCGACAAAGGTTTAATAACCAGAATTCACAGAGAACTCAAACGTATAAGGAAGAAAAGAACAAGTGATCCCATCGCAGGCTGGGCAAGGGACTTGAAGAGAAACTTCTCTGAAGAAGACAGGTGCACAGCCTACAAACATATGAAAAAATGCTCATCATCTTTAATCATCAGAGAAATGCAAATCAAAACTACTTTGAGATATCATCTAACTCCAGTAAGATTAGCCCATATCACAAAATCCTAAGACCAGAGATGTTGGCGTGGATGTGGAGAAAAGGGAACACTTCTACACTGCTGGTGGGAATGCAAATTAATACATTCCTTTTGGAAAGATGTTTGGAGAACACTTAGAGATCTAAAAATAGATCTGCCATTCAATCCTATAATTCCTGTACTAGGTATATACCCAGAGACCAAAAATCACATCATAACAAAGATATTTGTACCCGAATGTTTATTGCAGCCCAATTCATAATTGCTATGTCATGGAAAAAGTCCAAGTGCCCATCGATCCATGAATGGATTAATAAATTGTGGTATATGTACACCATGGAATACTTAAAGAAAGATGGAGACTTTACCTCTTTCATGTTTACATGGATAGAGCTGGAACATATTCTTCTTAGTAAAGTATCTCAAGAATGGAAGAAAAAGTATCCAATGTACTCAGTCCTACTATGAAACTAATTTATAGCTTTCACATGAAAGCTATAACCCAGTTATAACCTAAGCATATGAGGAAGGGGGTGATGGAGTGGAGGGAGGGGGAAGGTGCATGGAGGGAGGGTGATTTGTGGGATTACACCTGCGGTGCATCTTACAAGGGTACATGTGAAACTTAGTAAATGTAGAATGTAAATGTCTTAACACAACAACTAAGAAAATGCCAGGAAGGCTATGTTAACCAGTGTGATGAAAATGTGTCAAACGGTCTATAAAACCATTGTATGGTGCCCCATGATCGCATTAATGTACACAGCTATGATTTAATAATTAAAAAAAAAAGAAAAAAATAAGATTCGCTAAATGCTCTTAACCAGTGTTCCACAACTTTTTGGCTGTGACACATAATAAGTGTTACACTGCAGTTTGTGACAAATCACACACACACACGAAAGGCAAGTTTCACCAATCGATATTTACCTTTATTATAGGCATTCTACTTTGGCATTTTCTGTTTTATTTTATTCTATTTTATTTCATTAAAAATACTGAATAGACCTCCCTAAATTGATTTCACAACTTACTTATGGATTGAGATTCACAGGCTGAAAATTCTGTTCTCACCAGTGTGTTTTACTGCTTCTCTTGGATGGAAGATATGAACGATTCAAAGTCCTCCCATTCTCCCACTGAACCACTGGTTTAAGTTTCATTTCTTTAAAAAAAGAAGTATCCTAACTGGTGTGCTTGGGAAATAACCTGCACAGAAGCTGCTGTTTAATTACACAGTGTTGAGCATAATTTAAATGACATAGTCCCTTCTGAGTTCCAAGTAACCCAGCTACAGAATTGCTAGAGGATTAGTTAAGACAATTCTGATTGAAAAGAAATATAATTAAGTTCAGAGAAGTCAACTGTCTCTGAAGCAAGTAGCTCTCCTATCAAAGGATCTTTTCTCATTTATATCACACTGATTGGGCCGCTCTGGGACGTGGTACCCTGAATTGAGTTTTTCTCAGTTATACCCTCATCTAGTTACTAACTTACAAGCCCATTTATTTGGAAAAATTCATTAAAAGAGAAAGCAAAGCACTGTGTTTAGTTTTCATGATAGGTCTTGTCTTCAGTTTAAAATTCAGTCTCATAGTGCCAAAAGGAAAAAAAAAAAAATGACCCAACACTATGGGGCAGACAAAGGGAGGAGGGTCTTTGTTGTGCGTGAATGGAAAGAAGTTGGGGAAGACATCAAAGGGGGGAAGGTGGTTGGACTGCGTCTTGATAAGGTTTACATATGGAGGGAGAAGCTGGAGAGACAAGGTTGGGTGGGGAGGCAGGCAGAGCATGCCCCAGGTCAGAGAAAATGTGTGTGAAGGGACGATCATGGTATGTCCAACAAAACGCCACCATAGTGGAGCAGGTGGTGCTGGTGGGCAATTGATGGGACGTAAGGCCGGAAAAGTGGATGGCGGTTGATTTTGTAGACTTTTATGACAGACAGGTACTTTGGACTTTATTCTGTAGGTATCAGGGAACTATTAAAGAATGTTTGGCAGACAGTGTAGTGTTGCAGAAAGAGAGCACTCGTGTGGTGGAGGACAGCTGGTGACACACAGCAAGCAATCCTGGAAGTGGAGTGAGGATGAGATGAGCGGCAGGTTTGAACAAGATGTGGTGGTAGAGTGGACAGGAGGGCGTGTCAATGTGAGCAGTGACACCTAGAATCTGCTTTGGGTGCTGGCAAAGGGTGGCACAATTTGCCAAGACAGGAGTGCAAGGGAACGAGCAGGTTTAGGGGACAAACGAGGAAGTTCTACGTTAGAAAGGCTGCAGTGGAGGCCAGCAGGAGACCTCCAGATGTGACAAATGACAGGTGGGTGGGAATATTACTCTGGCGCTGAGACACAGGTCTGGTTACAGCTAAAGATTCAGAAGATATATGATCCAGGTGAAGCATTAGATGAAAATGAGAGTGTGCGTGTAGTGAAAATAAGAAAGCCATACTAGGCAGAGCCTACCAATTTGTAAGAGGTGGGCTGAAGAGGAGGAACATATTACAAAAGGAAAAAACATCAGCCTGAAGGTGGGAAGAGAATTGGGAATGACAGCCATCATGGATACCACAAAGGAAAGAATTTCAACAAGGATTTTTCAACTGTGTCAAATAACAGAGAAAACAGGGAAAGTGTTCACTGGACTGCCCAGAGCAAGTTCAGGGGTGCAATAAAGCACAGGGAGGTGGGGAGGAAGTACGACTGCAAGAATGGGCGGCTTAACATTGCCTCGGTGGGAAATGCAGCATGGCGGATGCCAGTGAGCACAGGGAAGTGGGAAATGGGAATGCGAAAGAGAAGAATGGGAATGCAACTGAGGGAAAGGAAACGCAGCAGTGGAAGATAACAATGTGGAAGAACGGGAATGCAGCAGACAGAAATGGGAATGAGCGGAGACACCCGGAGTGCGCAGGGGAAGACACGGGTGATGGATGGAATTCAGCAGCAGGAAATGGGAATAAAGAATGAAGTGGGAATGCAGTAAAGGGGAATAAGAATGAACGGAGAGAAATGGGAATGAGCAGAGGAAAATGGGACTGAGAAGATGGGACTAGGAACGCAGGAATGAGCAAGGCGATGGAAATGCAGCAGGGGAAAAATGGAAATGAGCAAGCAGAGATGGGAGTGCAGCAGACAGAAACGGGAATCCTGCAGTGAGGGGTGGAAATGCATCAGGAGGAAATGGGAATGCAGCGGAGGGGAAAGACAGGCCATGAGATCGCAGCCCGGGAAGGACATGGTAACGCAGCAGCGGGAACAGGAACGGGAGCACAACTGTGGGAACTGGGAATGAGCAGAAGGGAAGCAGTGGAGGGAATAAGATCAGAGCAGTTGGGAAGGCAGCACGGCATCGTGATTAGGAGGAAACAGTGGTCAGTTTCATGTATTCAAGTAATGCTGAGCACCCACTCTGTTTTGGGCATTTGTCTAAGAGATCCTGGGATATATCAGTGAACAAAAAGGACAAAAATCTCTTCCCTTATGAAAGTCACAATCTCAGATGACCTGAGATTGAGTACTGATTCCACCACTTAAACAAGACTCTAAATAAGTTAGTCTTATCTACCAGTCTGTCAAAATGGTGTGATAACAGTACCCATGTCATTAGGTAGTTGTGAAAAATAATGTAAAGCACATGGCCCAGTGCATGGCACCTAATTAATTCTCAAGAAATGTTAACTACATAAGTAGATTGTGGGCTCTTTTTCCCAGACAGTTGCCTGTGATGGGAATTAAAAGAGGTCTGATTATAGCTAACATGTACTCAGGATGAAGGGAGGGCATTTCTCAGGATGGGAAATGTCTGGGTCGCTTGTTGTGTGTGGAAAAAGGTCAAGTTGAGGGAAAACCTAATATGCAACATGAGACCCTAGACGAGAGGGGGACAGGTGGCCTTGGGCAGGCAGCTGTACGTGCCCCAGACTAATCTGCCAGTCACTCAGGGCTCAGTTAGGTGACCTCAAATGGATATGTTCTTATACATTTCACTATTTTCTTATAGTAAGTTTCTGGACCAAGGCCGCCTTGCCCACCCAGGGAATGAGCCCCTCAGTGTGCTGTGGGCACACTTCAGGGGAAGCAGCCCATCACTAGGGTGACCATTTACCAAAAAGTTCTAATGTTCTCTTCTTCATATCAACCTGAACTTCAATGCTCCCCACTTTGCAAAGCCTCTTCCTCTTCCAGTTCTGGGAGCAGCAGGTATAACCAGAGCATGCCAGCTGTGGGGTTGAGACTAACCTGGATCCCAGTTTTCTTACCAACTAGCCATGTTGCTTTGGTAAAATTCCTTAACTTCTCTGAGACTTTGTTTCCTTCAATTTGAACATGAGAATAATAATTTCTTTGTGGTGTTATTGTAAGATTAAACCCCAAAGTGGAAAGTAGTTACTCCATGCCTGGCATATAACTGCTCAATAAATATTTGTTTTTCACATCTAAATTAGTCTCTAAGCATATGATCACTTAATGCTTAACCTAAAAGTGACAAACACAAAGAATCAGAATATGACATGGTCATTTACTTAACACTATCTCATCTACTAATATAAAATGGGAATAACAATGGCTGCTCCCTGACCTCCAGCACTGGGAGGATTACTTGGCATAAGTACATGTGTCACGTCTCCGTGGTACTTGGACTATTGCTATAGTGACGGCTGACATGGAAATGATCCAGGTCTACTTGTCCATCAGGACTGAAATCCTGGTGAGATGGGAAGTCCTGGTACTCGTTACTGTAGTGAAGTAGAAAACCGAGGTATGGTTCTCTGTGGAAGATTCTGGGGGCATCTTCATGAAAGGAGGGAAGTATGGGTGCAACTGAAGAATGGCAAAAAAAATGAAGTGGGCTTCCACTCAGGGCATGTGAGGGAACACTCCATGAGGAGGCTGGGAGGGGAGGTATGTCTACGATGTCAGGGCAGGTCTTCTCACTCATCCCTTGGCAGCAAGGAGCTGCAGATGGCTTAGGGAGACACAGCACCACACAGGGGTGTGTTGTGTCATGAGGTTGTCCTAGCAGATTTGAAGGATGGATGGGTATGTGTTGCTCTGAGGGGAAAGGCTTTTTCAGGACCTCATTGCCTTGTCTCCAAGAAAGACTGGGGGAGGGTAGACTCAGATGGAGGGAGAGCATTTAGACATATTTCAGAAGTACATTTGATGGGACTTGGCAATTAATGCATATGGGGGCAGGGAGAAGGGGAAAGTCAAAGCTGGTTCTGACTGCAGGGGAAGGGAATTGGCACAGAGGAAGGGACCATTCTCAGAGGCAAAGAGTTGTACCTGTTGGTTCCCCCTCACTCTGAGGAGGAAAGCCCTAGGACTGAGACAATAAAGGAAACAATTGTTTCCATCTTGTCCATCCTCTCTGCGATCTTGTAGAATCCCTGAGACCCAGAGCTGCACAAAATGTGCCTGTTTGTCAACGACATGCTGGGCAGCAGAGCATTGACTTAGAAGTGCTGAGACCTCACCACTGCCTCAGGTGAGTCCCTGAGTCAGAGCGTACTTCCCCCTCTCCTTTCTGTTGGAATCGGAGAAAGTGGATTTTCACCAACCCACTCCACAGCAGGAAAGTCTAGTGACAAATTTGTTAACATGTGTTGGACCTGTAGCCTATAAGGGACTGCAGTAGAACAGAGTTGGTCAGTCCACACAAATGCTTCATAGTGTTAGGAGTGTCATTAGGGTTCAGGGGAGCCCTTCCTAGGATGAGGTAGGGAGGGGCTGGGGTTCCTTGGATCAGACCCAATTCCAGCTAATGGAATTACCCTCTCCCTGTGAATGTCTCCCCACTGCCAGCCCTACTCTTTTCTTTGTTTTTCTTTCTTTCCAGTTGGCCTTGCTCTGCTCCTGTGGGGATGGCTCATCCCTGCCAGGATCCACCCGGGTAGGAGTTGCATTTGTGAGAAGAGACAAAGGGCACTTAAATGGGTCTGAGAGACACAGCTGTGACACCTCTGGACACTGGAACACTACAGGGACCTGAGCAAGGCAAGGTTATTATTTTTCTTTTTTCTACCCTCCAAATATGAAGCTACCTATACCAAACTGCAAAGGCTATGCCTTGAGTCTGTTTTGGGCCTATTGACTTTGGGTAATTAGGAAAAGAACAGAAAATTAGTATGGGTTGAGCGGAGCCCCATGAAAAAGTACTCTGCTGAGAAAAGTACAGTGCCTATTACTTTCCCACACGGTGCAAGGAAGTAAAGATTTTTGTCCCTTGCTAGGGAGGTAGCAAAATATTGGAAATATTTTATGCACTTTTCCCTGAAACCTAGTCCTCTAAACCTGGCAGAGTAGCTGAAGAAGTTAATACAGACTAGAGTAGAACGTGGCTCCCAGCTTTGCAGGGGAAGAAGCTGGCGTGAGAGGCAACAGTGGTTCTTCCTGAAGCATCACCATATTTGACACAGCTTCCAGGTCCATAGTATGGCTCTCTCTGTTTTTTTGAGGGACACTCTGAGTTTGAGAAGTTGAGGCGTGAGCTGGACTGACCTCCTCAAAGGCGGGCACTGTCATGGCACTCCTTTGAGGTCATGGTGTCTGTCTGATCCTACCTCTGTGGAGCACTCCTGCTATCCTCCTTCCCAGGGGTTCTCCTGCCAGGGTGATGATGTCAAGCCTGATGTAGGTTAAAGAAGAGAGCTAAGCAAAGGTTTGAATTTAAAATAGAGACCTGATCCATGTCTGGCATTGGCTTTCATGTGGACAAGGAGAGAAAGATTTCGCTTTCTATTATGTTTTTGTTTGTTTTGTTTTGTTACTGGGAAGAGCAACTTAATCATAGGGAAGGGGGTACGTTTGGGTCTATATTTGGTTTTGAGCTGACCCTCCCTTTTGCTGATCCCCACAAAATCATGTAATGCTGTGGGAATCAGCATTCAATCCTTTGAGAAGGACCAAACTCCCTTGAGAAGGTCTTTCTTCCCAGAAGTCGCCTTTGCTTTTCCTTTCCCCTCAGTTGCTTTTTGTGATCTTTCCTTTGAATGCTGCTTCTCTGATGTTCACCCTTGATGGTAAAAGCCACCAAGGCTCAGATCCCACAGAAGGGACTGCAGGATGTAAAATCAATGGTGCTGGGCAAACCCAGGGGCTTTATCTTCTGATAATAAGGGTGCAAGTGCTTGGGAGTCAATGTGGCTTGAGAGCTTCCCAGTGGCCAGACCTGGGTGTGGGGAGGGTGATATGGATTCCTCCAGTGGCCATGTCTCAGTCTAGAGGCTCCCTATTTCATTTTGCTTTCTCACTTAAATAGAATGGCAGTGAGTTGTATAATGATGTGGAACAAAGGAGACTGCAACCTTATAGACCTTACAAGATGGGGCAGAGCTAGACCCTGAAATACCAGGTTATGGCAAGGCAGTGTCTCAGCCAAGAATTTGGTACATTTTGCTGCCCCTAGAAAAATGTCTGTATTTGTTGACTTAGCAGGAAGGCTGAGGAGGGACACAGAGCAATCAGGGAAGATCAGCTTGCAGATCAGCAGAAACGTGACTCAAATACAGCTGTCATGTTGGCTGTCTGTGCAATAAGCTATCAGCACCACGACACCATTAGGGTAAGGAAAGGAGAGCCAGAGCAAGTTTTGTAGGCTCATGCAATTCATTTCTTGCTGGTAAATGTTTAGAAATGATCTGCTACACTGCTTTCTTCATGTGAAGGTTTTGTGATAGTAACTGAATCAAAGTCATAAGAAAGATGTGTCTGTCTCTGTATTTAGTTCCATGTTATCTTCACTTCCACTACATCATCTTCATCACCTTATGTTACATTTTTAATTTTCATGAAGTCTTGCAGTTATCCATGCTAATCATCTTGAACTCAAAATGGTGCAATGGAGAGTGCACTGGGCTTGGAAAGCCAGGGATGCACTGCTCACTCACTGTGTGACCTTGGAAAAGTGACTTAGTTTTTCATCTGTGACATGACGATAATGCTCTTTCCTGTCAGGGATGCTGTGAGACTCAAAAAGACAAGTACATGGAAGCAACTTCTTTTCCTAAGTCATCTTTTTCTGTCTTTCCTCCCCCACCCTCCAATTCCAGAGTTTTCTATATCTTATGTATAAATATGTCTATTTTTCATTTCAATTCAAATGGGCCTTTCATTACCTGTTGTGGAGGTAGTCTTCAAAATGAGTCTAGATGGAAGAGCACCCCCTCCTCTGAAGGGGAATCAGTGCTTCCATCCCAGATGCCAAGGCTCCTCCATTAGACCTGGCACTACCACACACACAGGTGGCACTTTCTGGGACAAGTAGTTGGAGCTACATTCTTGAGCATTTGTGAGACCAAATGCGGTAACCACAAGTAGCCTCTGCCCTTTGGGTCAATCCCCAGGTTTGCTGGGACCACATATGACTTTCCAAGACTCTGCCCAAGCAAGCATTAGCATGTATATTCCTGAGGGCAGGACTTTTTATCTGTTTTTCAAGCCGCTAGAACAATATTTGGCACATAGTAACACTCAATAAAAATTGGATGGATGAATGAATGAATGAAAGTAAGTATAATAGAAGCAGTAGAAGAGTTGCTCTTCCTTCAGAATCCTCACATGGGCCTTGCACCATAGTTATATCCTATACAACCTTTGTGATCATTGGTAACTTGGAGCAGAACAGCTTTATCAAAATGGACCAATAAGTTTATCCTAAGAAAAATGTGGCACAGACAAAAACAAGACTTCCTTATCTCTCTTCTACTGCCACCACAATCGCTAGAATAAATATAAAGAATAAATATAAATATATCTAAATATAACCAACTACTTGTATAGAATGATATTACTATTAAATAAGTTATTTAGAAAATAAATTATAAATTATATATTGTATAATGAATGTTACATAAGTATAATCATCTCTGTAGAGTTGTCAGGAAATAGTCTCTTCATTATATGCAGGCTGCAAATTAATTAAATTGAATTCTTCTACTATTGTGACAGAGCAGTGGGGACAAAGCAAAAGTTTAGCATTAACTGGGACAGAATAAATAAGCCTGTAGGCTGTGGAGCCTTTCCTCAACCCAAATCACCAGACAGACTGGATCTCTTACTCCTAACACCCATGAGATGGAATTTTCCGGAAATGCGTGAGTTACTTGTAGAAAAGGGACATGCTCACCCAGGCTGCACAAGGAGGGCCCGTGGGAAGTCTTCCTCCATCTTCACTTTGTGATCTGGCAGCAGGGTTATAAAGAGAGTGATGCTGAAACTAAGTTTTTTTTCTGAAAAACCCATGTATTTGTCAGGGTCCAGGGAGGAAACAGACCACAGCAAGAATTTGAAGAGGGAAAATTGAACTTACAGAATTGTTCATTGCATAACTGTTTTGTGGAAGGGTGAAAGACGAGTCCTGAGTTATAAACAGATCAGCAAATGCAGAAAATGACTTCTACTCTGGGACAGGGAAAGTGAAGAGGAATGAAGTTAGCGCTGAGAAGACAGCCCGGTAAGGCTGAGGTTCATGGTTCAAGGGCGTGGCAGGTGTGCGCTAAGGAACCAGCTGGGGGCCATCCTGGAACATGGGAAGTGCCCACCAGAGGGGAAAGTCATCGGGTGGCAGCTGCCCTAGGAGAGGCTGGCGACTGAACAGTACAGATGGAACTCTTTCCGTCACCAGCTCCCAGGCTCCCTCCAGCGCCCTCTATGGGCAGAGCGGAGCCTGACACGGAGCTGCCGGCAAAGAAGCTGCCGGCTTGCAGAGACCAGCTCCAGTACTGCAAAAAAAGGTCACATTAGGAACTTAAAGGCCAAAAATTAATAACTGTCAGCTCCCTCCCAGGACATGTAGCATAAAAATTTTCCCGAGTGTTACATACATTCTGACCATGAACCTTCTTTGCATTCAGCAGGTGGTGGAACTTTGCCGAGCCTCCTTCCCATCTCCTGGCCCTGATTGCATCTTCCAAGATTGCTTGTTCTCAACACTGGCTCCATATAAGCATCACCCAGTGGGTTTTTACAAACTCAGGATTTAGCATCTGAAATCTCAAAATCTTCTCAGGTAGTTCTAATAGGTTGAAAATCTCTGGACAAGATATCAGCAAGAAATAAGGCTGCCACAAAGCAGTATTGTTAGGCCACTGTAGGCCTTCAAGGGCCCTGTAACAGAAAAGTTCTGAGGTGATGTAGACGTGTTCCACCATGCTCCAGGCCTGTTAAGTAACCTCACTCTATCTCAGATTCCTTCTCTGTAAGACAAGGAATGGGGATGGAAGTATGCTTTGCCCTATTAAGAGGAGCAATGTGATTGATAGATAATGCGTATGAATTGCTTAGAACAATGGTGGTCATTATTAAGAATTCAGTAGATAATATTTGTGGTGACAAAGGTGGTGATGATTTTTACTTGCAAATACCATTTCTTCATGACTGTCTCAAGAATGGCTACCTAATCAATACTTTCAACAAAGTAATAACACAGGATCTAAACTTTAGGGACAAGAATTGCCAAGGTTGGTGTGTAAGTTAAGTGTAAGTAACTAATGGTTGAGCATCAGTGGGGCAAGTTAAAACTAGATATTACTTAAGGCAAGTTAAAACTAAGATATTGCTAACTATATAACCATATTGCTAACTTTTTGCTAAGATATAAGTAACTAATGATTGAGCATCGGTGGGGCAAGCTAAAACTAGATATCAGTGGGGCAAGTTAAAACTAAGATATTGCTAGACATAGTTATACCACATTATATTTATCCCAAGTACTTTACAGTTTGCAGAATAAGTTGTTTGCTATTTAATTTACTGCTTCCAGTAGATCTGTAAGGCTCTTTGACTTAATGATAACAGCTTGGTGCTGTGATCTTTCTTGCTGGTTTTGTCTTGGTGATCTTTCACTTAACAGCTAAGTAACTTTGGGCAAGTTAACAAATCTGTTCAAACTTCAATACTGTAAAAACATTTATGAAATGGGGTTTTTAAGAGGATTGTATGAGATGATGAATGAAAGGGACTGGAAGATAGTAGGTGCCCATTAAAGTGACAGTTTTTTTTAGATGTAACTTGATGGGAAAAATATCCTTTCCTTTGGTTTCTGGCAGATTTCCTGGCTAGGATAAATAATCACACCGTGGTATGCAAATGGGATTAGCAAAAGAGCTATACAAATGTTAATCTAATTTTTTAAAAGGCAAAAGAGAAAGAGAAAAATCTTTGACATTCAACATTTCTGTGGGTATATAGAATTAAATGGTGTAGACACCAGGTAGGTGGTCTTTTTATTAATCATTAGGGGACCTCAGTACTTAGGCTGAGAGCAGGAAGAAAATCAAACATTTGGCACTGCTTTGCTCCAGAAGAAGAAATACAATTTCTATGGGGGAGATACAGCTTTGGAGGTGGTCCTGCTGCAGTTAGGAGAACAGACTTTTGTGCAGCTGTGCTGAGAGCAGGCTGCAGGGGGGGCACTGACTTCAGACTCATACACTTCTGTCAATAAGACAGATTAATAAGAAGTGGTGGGCTCCACACTGAATCAGAGGACACTCTCTGGAGGCACACAAGTCTAAACACTCAAAAAACTGTGTCAGTCATAAAAAGCCAGTGGCCCAGCTAGAATCAGCCCTCAAGACACCAGTTTTTAGCTATTACAATCTCTTATCTGTGGGGTGATACCAGAGGTGCCTACTGGTCAACCAGCAGAAAATATGTCCCCTTCCTCTAGTGGGGGCATCTTAAAGAAGACTGGATGTGGAAGGCCAAGCCCACCTTTGGTTGTCCCCATGAAGCCCCTTCCGATATAAGGCACTCAGATTATGGGGCACATACTTAGGGGAATTATAGTGTCCTAGGGTTTGACTAGATGAAGAGAAAGGATGAATTTCTAGGCAAAGAATGTGACTATGGGTAGGTTTTCCTAACCAGGGGAGATGGAGAATCAGGACTCAAGCTGTAGAGGGCTGAAAAATGAGGTGCACTCTTAGAAGATCGTAGATTCTAAATTGGGGGATATATCTAGGAATTATAGTATACCCAATGAACTAACCTCTTATAATAAGTTTATCTTTTTGGTTTTCTTCTCATGATCACAGGAATAGACCTGGAATGTCCATTTCAAGTTTAAAATTTATATGTGGGATTTCCTTTAGATGGGCGAACTTTGCACGATGTATCTATCTCTGTGTTGAAGTCATACACAAAACGATAGAGGTTGGCTGTCACAGCAAAATTGAGCCTTCTCTATGTTCATTCTGCAGCTCCAAGTGAAGGTGGCAAGAGGTCCAGGAGATGCTGAGAATGACAGTGGGCAACAGCTGCAGCGTAGGGTGAATCAGAAGTAAATATGACACCATTTTCCCCAAATTTACTCATCATATTAAAATCACCTGGGCAGATTTTCAACCACCCTATGTCCAAACTGCACCCTAAAACAATTGAATTAAAATCTGTAGGGGATGAGACCCAACCCTCAGCATTTTTAAAATACCCAGATGACTCTGATATGTAAAGGGGAGAACTACTGCTGAAGGTAACGTTTATGGGGGTAGGGCAGATAGGTTGATATCTGGGTTTAGAGGTAAGAAAATGGAAGTCACCTGATGTTAGATGACTTGTTGAAGATCACAAATGATAGCTTGGCATAGACTTTGTCTCAGAATCACCTTTCTGGTGGTTTTTCCTATTCTCTTGGTCATTCTGGAGTTCTACAAGAACTTTCTTCCAGAAAATAACTGATATTTTTGAAAGGATTATTATTATTATAATTAAAAGAATAGGTTAATAGAAATATCCAAACAATGTGACCAGGGTACCTCCTACTATTCAAGTGGCATATAAAATGTCAACCCTGGAGCAGTGTGGGAGGCCCATCTTCTTGGAACAATTGGTGATGAAAACATGACTGGGTGTTCCCTTGGCCTTTCGTTAGGCTTGTGTTGCTGATAATCCCTGAGAGTGGATTTCAGGGTGGCACAGAGGGGTGCAGAACACAGGTGCCCTGAGCTCATCAATTTAAGAGGCCACAGGTATGGGTGGGGCAAGCAGTGTAAAGTACAGACACCTGCCCCAGTCTCAGGACTTCCTGCACTCAACCTGCTCATTGAGTCTTTGTTTTATTGAAAGTGTCATGATTGTTTTCAAAACATTAACTATGTCCTATTGGGGGTTCCCATCAGAATTTGGATACATACTCTCAAGCTCCCTTATTTAAAACCAGAGCTGAAGTTGTAGTGGAAGTCTTGTCTCCCCCACCCTTCTGCCATTTAAAAAAAAATCCCAGATTTTTCAAATAAGATGCTGCATAACTTTAAGATTCTTGTTAAAATTCTAGGGCCCAACAACAGTTTGGGCTTTATAAAGAAGTATCACCAGAAATAAAGAACATCACTAAATCTGGGAAGAACTCTGGCTTTATGCTGGAGCTTGCTGCTTTCTGGAATTTTCGGGGAGAAAGGAAACTTCTTTGTTTCAATTCAGAAAGAAAGTACAAGAGGAATCTTACAGAATCTCTCTGAAACAGTAGCTCCAAAGATGACAACACTGTCCTGGAAGGTGCCCGAAACCAGGGATTAGCAGTGCTGGCTTCTAGCTGGGACATCCACTCATTAATTAGCTCAGTGATACTCCTTGGCCATCAGCTGGGGGTTCTACTAACTGGGCTCTATAAAGTCCTTTTCAATACTAGGAGTAAGGGAGGAGACTTCCTATAAAGGGAAGTTGGAATGTGCTTTATTATTGCAACGAGCTCAATGTATCTGTCCTGTTTTCTTGTATTACCAGACATAGCTGAGGAGGAGATACTATCATTTAATTTGGATAATTTAGAGATCCAGGCATAGAAAGAGAAATCATCCACCATCCACAGATAAAGCTAGTAACAGAACTGGGACTAGAAGGGGGAAAAAAATTCCATCTGGTAAATGCCATAACGCTAAGGACAGGCTGGAGAACCAGATTAAGACTTTTCTTCTTGTCTTGGCTGTGGGAGGAGCTTGGTTACTTTGCAAGTAGAATTGCATTACCATTGTTCACCTGGAAGATGTGTATGACTAGCCAATTCTTGTAAATGCATTTCCTGTTGGTTGAAATGAGTTTGCTTTCTTGATACCTCCAAGCAATGGGGGTGTGTATTAAAGAGTAAAGCAATTGCCAATTTATAGGCAATAAGACAGAGGCACATGTTAACCATTAATATGGGGATGCAATCAACCAAATGCAACTGGGGCAACCACAGTAGTACAAATTGCTCCAATTTCCCTGACAAATAAAAGTAAAGAAAAAAAGTTGTAAAATACATTTGAGACATAACAACCAATTGTGTGGACCTTACTTGAGTGAATCATGCAAAACAAACGAACAAGCAAACAAAAACTCCTGTAAAACAGTATTGCATTTGAGACAATTAGAAATTTTAACACTATATAGATATTTGCTATCAAGGAACTATCGCTAGAATTTGATGTCACGGTGGTATTGTGATTATACTAAAAGTTCATAGTTTATAGAGATACATGCTGAAATATTTATAGATGAAATGATACAATCATGGAATTTGTTTTAAGGTAATGTAGGAGGGGGAAGGGAGTAAAACCAAGGAACTACAGCACCAGCAAGCAGAAACAGACCCTAGTCCAACTAGATTCACCAGTCTGGACTGCTACTGGCCATGAGAAACCAGCTGGAAGGGTTTTTCTTTCCTCCCAAACAGCACCTTTAACAAGTTTTTCGGAACCACAGTTAATAAAAAAGCACAAAAGACCAAGAAAAATACTCTGATTCTGGATTTTTTTTTTTACCCTGATAATTTGTGGTAGGTTTCTTTATTTTTTGAATATAAAGTGACAGAAATAATTTGCCATTAGAAAAGAGAAAGAATCTTTGACTATTTACAGCTTTTATACATCACAAAGTTTTTCTTGTTTTTATGTTATCTTTTTTTAATTCATTTTAATTTTTGTTCCTGCATCATTTGAACAAGTCCAAACTGGAAATCTATACAGCTCACAAAAAAGCCCTCCACCCAATAGACCCCCCACCCCCACCCGCCCCAATGAGAAACAAGATAAATCAAAAGAATGAAATCAACTTATTTCTTTGTTTTTAAAGGTAAGTCATTTGCTTATATATATACTTGTAATTATTTTTTTTCAAGTTCAAACACCAAAATCCAAGAGAGAAAGGAAAAAATAAAAAGACCCAGTCATCCGCCCCTCCCCCCACTCCAGAATCGCAATTGATCCCTGCATGTCCAAAATGAGAAATAGATATTTACAGAAAACAAAAACAAAACAAACAAACAAAAGTAAAAGAACGTGGAGGTGGATGGGCTGGGGATCTGAGAGTTGAGAGAAAGGACAGCCGGCCCCAGGAAGAAGGGTGGAGTCAGAGGCGAGTCTGTGAAGTCTGTGCTTTCCCCACAGGACATCGCTTGGGACAGCTATGACCATTTCCCCTCCGCCATGTTACTCGAGGAGGGATGTGGCTCTGAGTTTCCAACCCGACCGCACAGTGGATGCGTATTTTGTTTCCATCACCACCCCCTCACACGCGCGCGCGCACAGGCACACACACATGCACCAGTACTTGTGGTTAAAAATAATTATGACACTGTTGGAGCCTCGGCTCTGTCAAGTGGAGGAAGAGAGATTTGCCCTAGGCACAGCTCCCTGCTCCATCCCTTTCTGATCTCCACTGTAATGTGCTGTCTAGCTCCCTGGAAACGTTTCCATGAGCATCAGGGCTACTCTGACATCTCAGCGCTGAGATGGTCATTGGGTAGCAAAGCCCCTGGTGGAGTCCCTCCCCCAATCACTTTTGATCCCCACTTCCCACCAATTCATTTAACAAAGACGTGTACCCCATTTACCCAATTAACCCGGTATGGGAGACAGCCTGAAGTAGGGGACATCAGAGGCAGAGTAAATGGAACCCGTGTTGTTTTCTGCACTCCTTGGAAACACTGGATCCCTGGAGGTCAGAAAGCAGAGTGGCAGTGACAACCATCTCTGGCTTCCTGAGCGTCCTTGTTCCCTCTGAAATAGGGTCCTATTAGTCCTCAGTGCAGGAAGCAGAGAATGACCCCTTGACTTGGTCTACCATAGGAACTCAAAACATGGCAGTAAAGCCAGGATAAACAACGTTTAATCTTTTAGAGAAAATGCCAGGGTGGACATGACCACACTGAAGGGTTTGCCTTTACTGGCGGCCAGAGAAGCAAACCAGTAGCACAGTGGTTGTGATCTCATTCCTGCCCTGTTCAGGGTTTTGTGAGGGTTTGGAGAATTAGTTCACTAGCAATGGCCAAACAGCTTGAGTCTCTTTTCAGATTATGATTATTTTTAAGGGCACAAGAAATGAAATAGAATCAGTGCCTCATCTGTGTCAGAGGCTCTAGATTGGTCTCTCTAAGTCTCCAGATACCTACAGTGGATTTTTTTATCTGCTTCCCTTGGCCAAATTTCTTACTTGTTTTCCAGGCTCTCCCAAAGTGCTCACTTGTCCATTTTTTTTATACATCTTCACTCAAAGTTCTTTTCTTCCTAACCCTCTCCTGATCTTCCAAAACTCTCTTTCAGGGCTTTTAAAGACTTTCGATCATTTCATCATGCTCCTGTCTCACTGTTTCTCTCTGTCACAAAAGAAAATCCTAAATAAAAATGATCTGTCAGAGAAAACTTATTTAGCAGAATTGGGCAGAAGCAAAACTGCTTTCCAACCAATCCTTTTACTTTGGTTTCTTTTTTTTTTTTTCAAAAGATGAAAGAGCAGTAAGGTAAGAACAAAGAATTATGATTCCCCCCAGGAGACTAACTTAGCTGGGAACATTTAAAATAGAAAAGACAAGATTTATTGTGAAATGTGTTCTTTTTAGGGTAAATAGTCCAAATGTGACTTCAATCCAGGATCCCATTTGTTGACATCTATAAAAATATGTGGTGGCCTACCATAAATAGCAGTGAAGATTTAAGTAGAAGTTAAAAAAACAAATGTTGGGACTAAAGAAGGGGCACTGATAGAGGCCCCCATGCTGCTGGCGGGGCCCTGCCAGAGCACCTGCAGCCTCTTCTCCTCCAGCTAACAAAGACCATCAGGGCCAACCCCAATGCCCACAGCCTTGCTGAGGCCAGTCCCTATGAGAAGTCCAAGACATGGTCATGTACATCTCCTATCTGAGTCCATTGCCTGTCTGTTACAAATTCCTCAGATCCTTCCTGTGAACCCATGGTTTACCATCGGCCATAACCCTGACAATTCTTTCATTTTCTTGCTCTTAGGGAAACTCAGCTCTTCCTCCAGGACCCTGCAGCACTCTCAAGCCGTAGGTATTGCCTCTAACACATTGCTCACGCCCCTGGGCCTGGAGGTGGATGGAGTAGATGCCTTTTTTGCTTTTTATTTCCATTTTCACACCACCTTCCCTCCTCTTTCCTTAAAAAAACCCACACAACAAAAATACATTCCATCTTTGAAGTGCATCAGACTAGACTAGCTGCACCCCAATGTGATGCAATGGTTGAACAAGTTCTTGAATATCTCTTCCTAATTCCTGTCATAATGAACATTCCTATCATAATGTACATTCCTGTCACAGATGTCAACCCTTGGTTGACTTCATTATCTACATAAATAACAATCCCCCAAACCTGAACTCTGCCACCTTACCTCAGCTTACCACCTCCACACCAGACTCCAAACCATTTCACCATGAATAATTACAAACCCTCCATAATCTAAGCTTCAAGAACCCAACTCTCTGAACCAGCTCCTAACATCCAGGTTACTGCTTCTGGGACCCTGCCTCAATAATTCCGTCATCCCAGCCTGCATCTTACCTGCTCCTAATGCCCTTTATTGTTCCTTATCTCCTAAAAAATCCTCACTTTTCCCCTCGCCCAGCTTAGATCCCATGACCAATCATTAAAATTGCATTGCATTGCCCTTAATTCCACAGCGCTTGCTACTTTCATTTCATTCGTCTGGTTAAACAACATCCTCCCACCCCACCCCCAGCTTAGCCCATCTTGGCTGCCTATTAGGCAGCCAAATAGGACTGAAGAAAAAATTTTAAATTTCTTTTCCCTCATGATCATAACCTTGGATAAGTCCTTTGTTCTGACACTTTTCCTACATTTTCATTGTCTTCACTCTTTGTGCTGGATGGTGATGTGACTAATTTATGCTTTATTCCTTCCCAGATGTATAATATTTGTTCCTCAAAACTCACTCTTAGCCGATGACCTCTCTTTGTGTTTCCCTGTAAAATCATCAGCAGGAAAAGGCATACTCCCACTATGGCACTTACCAACCCAGCTACATCAGTGTATTCCCTACCTCCTCCTACCCTGAGCATGCTGCTTGGCTGGGCCCCAAAGGCCAGGCCCTCACCATGCATATCAGATCGCTTCCCTCTCACCTTTGACAACTGCTCCCTCTCCCTAGGCGCCATCAATTCTCCCTCTCTGTTGGATCATTCTAGTGAGAATAAATTGGGACATTATTTCTCCCATATTAAAGAAAGATGCCTCCTAGACCCCACATCCTTTACTATCTACTGATATTTCTAGGTCCATTTTACAGCAAAACTCCGAAGAGTCGCCTAGTCATGCCGTCTCCACCTCGTCTCCTCCCATTCTTTCTTGAACACACACTCATCTTGCCTTTCTCTGGTCCACTGAAGCAGCTCCTTTTTGGCTACTGAACAGCAGAACTGGAACTTCCCTGGCTATTCCTCCCAGAGCTGATTCCTCTTCACTCCCTGGGGCTCTGAACATTCCCCCAGAACTCAGTGTGCAGAATTCTCCTCTATGTTTGCTCACTCACTAGATCCAGTCTCCTGGCTTCAAATTCTACCCCAGTGCCTATAAATACCAAAAATGTATCTTCTCTTGACTCTGTCCCTGAACTTCCCTGAATAGCCAATTGCCTAACCACCATTTCCACTTGTCCATCTGACAGACCTCAGACAGACATCAGAGACTTACTAGAGAGCTTTCCACCCTAGTCTGCTTCCATGAAGGATTCCTGTCTTACTAATGGCAACTCCAAACTTTAGTAGCTCAGATGAAACATTCTAGAGCCATTCTTAATTTTTTTCTCAGCAAACTATCAGATCTATTCTTCAAAATATTTGCAGAATCCAACCACTTCACACCACCTGGCCTGCTAACACCATGGCTCAAGCCACTGTCATCTCTTATCTGAGTTATTTATTATAAGAGCATCCAAACTGGTCTCTCTGCTCCTTGCATTGTCTACCCTCTCACAGTATACTCTCAACACAGTGGTCACAAGAGGCTTTGTAAAATTGAAGTCAGATCATGGTGACTGTCTACTCAGAACCTTCTAGCGACTATTCATTTTACTTTTGGTAAAAGCTTAAATCCTGACAATGCCCTACAAGGCCCTACCTGACTTGGGTCACTGTCACCTGTCTGACCTCACCTTTCACACTCTTCTCCTCCCTCATGGGCCTCCTGGCCCTTCCTTCAGTATACCAAGCATGGGTTGGACCACAAGCCCTTTGCAATTGCTTTCTCTTTGCTGAAACACTCTTTACACAGAAATCCCAAAGCCTCATCCCCTCATCTCCTTTAAGCCTTTACTCAGTTGTCACTTTTTCACAGAAGCCTTGCTTGTCCACCCTATAGAGAGTAGGAACCCTCACTCATTCTATTATCTCTGTCCCCCCCAATTTTCCTCATTTTCTCCATGGCACTTTGCACTATTCGACATAACATCTATTTATTTGCTTTTTTGTCTGTTTCCTTTTATCAATATATAGGCTTCGAGAAGGTATAGACTTTGTTCCAGCACTTGGAATAGCCTGGCCTGGGGTTTCCACTCAATAAATATCAATGCACGGATAAATCATCTCTCCAAAACATGCTACAAAACCTCAGGCCAAATAGTTCCCAAATAAGAGTTCTAGTAAAAAACAAAACAAAACAAACAAACTCCCCCAAACCTGAATATTTATTTTAAATTTAAAAAAATTTCTCAATGGCAAGTACAGAGCTCTTTTCTGATTTGAGAACTATTCTTGGATTATTATTTTTAATAATTAAGAAAAAAATTTTCCCAAGTTTTATTAATCATTGGCTGTCTTTCCCTCTCACCGTCTGTTGTCTGACTCCCAAATCCCTTATGGCTACAGCAGAATATATACTGAGTCTGGATTTGTGGCAGTGTTACTGTTTTAGCCTTGCTGGCTTGCTCAGAGCATAGGATCTACTATACTTCAATGCTATTTGATAGCTTATAAGATCATGTCTGAGTCAGTAAATTCCATGTTAATATGTAAGACTCAGGATTAAATCAATCTTGAAAATGCCTATTTGTGATCTAATTTACCAATTTTCTTCTTGAAGTAAATAGTAATCAGATTAGAAACTTAAGTGTTTTCACTGGGGATGGGAAGATATAATTTTATTTAAAAGATTTTCTATTTCAGAGGTAACCTAACTTTATGATCCAAAATTATCCCAAAATAAAAAAAAAGAAAGAAAGAAAAGAAAAAAGAAAAAGGAAAAAAGTTCTGCTAACTTTATTCTCCAGATATATTCTGTTCTCCATACCGTACCCTTGGGTTCTCAATTTAAGTAAATGAAATCACAATCTGTATGAGGTCTTTCTACTCAATATTCTTGACTGGGGAATGGAAATTTGAGAGGAGCTGCCCTAAAGGTTTGTTGATGAGATTTGGAAGAATCAAGGTTCAATGCTTATCAATGTCTAAAGCCAGCCTTTCATCATTTCTGAACAGTCCATGGTAGCTCAGCCTCTCCTTCTATCCAGAGATCACAGGAAACAATGAGCATGTCTAGGTAATAAATCAGAGCACCTGGATGTGGGTGTCATTGCCTCTTTACCCCCCAAGCCATCCACTCCAATCTTCTCCTTCTTTCCTTCTAGATTTTTCTCAGCTCAGTGAAGATCATTTTTCAGAACAAAGCTTTTTGGTCTGCTTGTCACTAACTTTGTTTCCCATTGCACTTTCTCTTTCTCATTCCAAGGGACACAACCATATTAGTGGTTAACAAATAACATGCAACAACTCATTGGGTAAGCTATTTAGAAATCTTTGCCTCCCATGAATCTAGGGCCAAGGAGAGCTGAGGATAGGGTCATGGCACCAGCATAAGCAAACTAAACAAGCATCCTCCATCACACAGGGCTTGTGCCTTGAAACAACAAATAAAACAAAACCAGAGAACAAGAAACACTGCAAAGTGCCTCCACATGCACGCAGGCATCTGGACTGAAGTCCCTGTACACACTCTCCCAGAGGTTGCTTAACATTCCGGAGCATATCTCCTTTCTGCTCACAGAATGGCAGGTGCTCACTGGAGGGCACTCCCTTTCCCAGCACTTGACTTTGAGTTGAAGCATCTGGGAACAAGACTTTGTTTGCTTGCTTGTCATTTTCTTTACTTTCTCCATATTTACAAGTTAAAAAGAAAATAAGAAAACCGTGATAAATTACTATCAAGGGTTTCTTTTAACAATCTGAGAGTTTAGATAAGAGAGGAGTTTAAGGAATACATTCTTCTTTCATAGGAAAAGAAAGAGGGGAGGAGAAGCAAAATCATGAATGGAAACCAAGAGAGGTGCCAAGAGGCAGGGAGACAGGAAAGAGTTTCCACGTAAGGAAACTGCAAGGTTGTTTGCAACTATAAAATCCACTGTGAAATGGCTGAAAACCTGAGTATTTGGGTCTATTTTCTAATATAGCTTTTTTTTTTTTGGAAAGCACCAACCATTAAAATTCATTTTGGAGTCATGTTTGCCTGCCCCAGACAGAAAAGAGGAAATTGAGTGCCTCAAAGAAGAGACGGCTCTGGTGGAGAGAATGAGAATTCCAAAGACCATTGAAATTACATAAAATATGTCAATTCTACTCACTCTTCATTAATTTCCATATCCTATTTTGTCAGTAGGATATTTGGTAATGACCAGATGGATTTCCGCACTCTGTGGCAAAGATAATTAAAAAAAGAAACAAAGAAAAAGTGAAAACAATCATAACTGGCCCAGAAGATTGGAGTTTTATTCTTGGTCTAATTTATCACTCTGGGAAAGAAGTAGCTCAAATCCATCCAAGAGTGAGCAGAAGATACTGCAGAGAATAATGTCACTCTGGCTTTCAGGGAATTAATCCCCCCCCCCCAAAAAAAAAGAAAGAAAGAAAGAAAAAGAAAACACACACACACACACACATACCCCAACTTCCCTGATCAGGCCAGAAGTTATTGGGCATGCACATTTTCCCAGGAGGCCTTTCCTCAGTGGCTCAGTGTTGAAACTCTGTAATAAGAATTCCTTGCCTATCTTGTAACCTCCATCCAGTTATCTAGCTTCTGCTCAACAAGCTTACCCAGCACAGTGTTATGTAACTTGTTCTTTTATGAAACAGAGGACAATGAGATGTGTGAGCTGCCCAGGTATCTATGACCAAATGGATAAGCCTAGGTTTAGGAAGAAATCAAAACCATTATATCAAAGAAATTACCTCCTGTCCCCAGGGTCAGGAGGTCATATTGATATGGATACTGCTGTTGAGTTTATCCTCTCTGCCATTCATAGGCTACCCAGGCACCCAGGCCCAGCAAAATCTACGTGATATGGGAAGGTGTCCTTATTTTGCATATACTTGCTGTTTAGTGGTTTCAGTATTGTGTAGATACAGATTAACCTTGTGAAACGTCATCCATGATGCTCCCCTGAACTGCACCATTGACAGCTATGCTTGAGGGTTGCCTCTTTCATTTCCACTTTAATATTTAATAACAAGCACAAGAGCTCTGTGGTTTCCATCATATCATTCTCTTTCCCTGCCTTCAGGGGGCCTATGAATCCTGTTATTTCCCTCTACCCACCATTGAAGATAGCTCTGGCACAAGACAGGGAACACTCCTCCTGGGGGAAATAAGATGCTATAAGCACTCACCTGCTGTTGGCCCTGTTGCTCACCATTAAGGAGCATGATGAGCCCAGTGAATGTGACAACACTCACATGAAAGACGAAGTCACCTTAGAGTCTAGGTAGACTAGCCACTGACCTCTCTTTTAACTTACAATGATACCATCATGATTTCCTGCAACTTAACGGGAGGCAAAAGGACAGGGAAAAAAGGTATCTGTAATTGGCTTGATTATAAACTTTCAGCTTAAGGTGGTCATCTAGTGTTCTCTCTCTCACCCCACAGCCATGCATGTGGCATGGGAATAAAAGTTACTCCTCCCTCTGCTCACAGCCAGGGATAACTACACTGTGAAGTTGATAGAAGACTCCCTATTCATCCACCTAAAGACTTTTCCATCTTCCTATTTCCTTTACTATCTTCCCTCTAGGGACAAGATAGAATGACAAAATTAAAAAAAAAAACAAAAACAAAACTGCGTTAAGCTAGGACACTAGGGCTCTTTCACTGTTGTTAGCACAAGCAGAATGCTTTGCAGATAAACCAGAAATTCTTCTGTGGCATACAGTAAAGACACTAAACTCTTCGGAAAGATAAATTACTTCCTGAGCTTGAACAGTGAGCAGGTGGATTATAAGAGAAGGTATTAGAGAATTCCCTGGTCCATGGGTGCTTAAAGAATTCACTGCTGCAATCTTGGGGGCAGAACAGAGATCTCACAAATATTCTCAGGAGAATCTGTATCTGTCTTTGAAATACCCATGCTTCCATTCCTTCAGAATTTAGACAAGATTAGTTATATATTATGGGCTTGGGGAATATAGGTCCTTTGCTCAGGAATTTGTTGTGTATGTGAACTTACTCATACTTCTACTTAGGCTTCTGGAACTAACTCATGCCTTGATACTGGAATCAAGCTTGTATGTTTCGACTTGGCTAAATTAGACAGAGGTTCCCAGAAGAAGAATCAAAAGGGCTGTCTTTGGAGGTTGCCCTCCTTACTGGGGGCTGACCCAAACTTCTGACACTTGCAGAGTGTCATGACCACCTTACACACATTCCTGAAGGCTCCTCTCCTCATGTAGCACTCTGGAAGAAATCCTCTGTCCCAGTTTTTTCTTGAGCTTTTTATTTGTGTGGATTACATGCTACATAAATTTTTTTAATAATAAAAAAGAATTATTCACAACGTCTTAGCCGACAGAATTCAAACACATCTTTGACCTTCAATGTTTCTTCACTACAGAAACTTTCCTACTACTTTCTGGTTTTCAAATTCTTGCTTTGTTCTTCCCTCTTTTGACATGCAGACTCGTGAGGATTGTGCGTGTGTGTGCGTGCGTCTAGAAAGAAGACAAATGTCATGGAAAAGGTCTGGCTAAATCAGCCACCTGGTTTTCATGATTTTTACCCACTATTAAATGCTGAAAACCTAGGATCGGGTGAATAATTCAGGCAGCATTACTCACCGAGTTGAACTGAGAGGCCTTCAGACAAGTTTTGATTCTGGCAAGAATTTTCTATGTAAACTTAGTTGTGGTTAATTATTCAACTTTGGAGTGCTTTAACTTTTCATCTATAAAATTAAAAGCTGATCCTATTTCTACATCAATGGAGTTTATTTGGAGAAATGGTTCTGGTAAATTTTCCCATATCCACAGACCAACTGCTCTGATTTACTCCAAATGTAGCACAGGATAAACAGAGTGGAGGCCTCATGGTTTGCAGGAAGTCCTAGGAACTCCATCATTGTGCAAGGAGGTGAGGCAGAGGCAGGCAGGAGACTGCCATGTCCCAGGGACTTTTACATGGGAAGCAACTAAGAATGCTCAAGGAATGACTCTTCATATTTCTGCATGATTCATTTCTTGTGCCTGCTATCAAGAAATAATCAAAGCAAATGCCCTGATTGCTGAAAGTGCCAAAGAGTGCCAGAAACAATCTGGTAACAAAGTTATTTTTTTCTCTGTGATCTAAGGTGTCCGGTTCTGTGCAGCAGGCTCTGTGCCAGTCAGTAAAATACAGTGGCATTGATTACACCATTCTGGTTGGGCTATGGTTTGGAAACCTTAGATACCATGCCCATGCTCTGTGCTCTCTCAACTTCTTATCCTACCAAAATGCGTTCTGAGGGTGGGCTGTTCAGAGCTGACTGAGGATGTAGAATATCTCCATACCCTGAAGCAAGAGAATGCGAGAGACAAGAAGTTGACAAAGGTCAACACAGCAGTGAGTGCCCTGGTTGACTTCCAATTGCGTTCATATCAAAGAAAGGGTATTTTTTACTATCTCGTGTTTTTCTTTTTTTCCAATAGGAGTTCTTACTGAGAAATACTTCTGTATCCTCCTTGTTTCCTGCCTGCCTCTTGATGTTTTACCTGTTTCTGACCCTTGGAGGTACAGAAAGGAGAAATTATTGAATTTCCTGAGGCACTTATGCCTGTCCATATCCTCCCTGAGAATAGACCTCCCCACCCCTGCTCATCATGTTTCCAAGAAGAGATGTGGGCACATGTGAATATGTACCTATCTATGTAACAAGACCATCTGTTCTCAGGGGGACTGGCTTGGGCTTCTCCCTCCTCTTATTACTGATCCATTAACAGGACATCAGAAGATCACATGGATTCCACAAGGTAAAATAGGACAGTCAGCAGGATAGCTAGGTTGTTTCATCACAAAGAAAATGCTCTCTTCAGATAAAGCCTAGATAGTTCCGTCAAACCTTGAGGTGCCAGTGACCCACAAGCCAGGTAGAGCAAAAGAGAAAACACTGACTCCATAAAATATGTCTACCTATCTATTAAAATAGCTCTAAATGAACATATCCATCTACCATCAAGTGATTGACATTGGCAATTCAGATTTGTTAAGAGATCAAATTAGGTACAGTTTTACTGTTCAGGTGAATATGTGGAAGCAATTTATTACTATAAGTTACTCAGAACACAGCTCAGCCAGAGGCAACACAGCAGCCTCATCTCTGGTTTGCAGATGGTTCTTATGTCATGACCAAAATGAACATTAAAATAGCCCTTGATATCAAAGGAAAATAATCAATTATAATTAAAATGTGACAGTGGCAATGACTATTAACTACACATAATGTTCTGAGTAGGACTTAAGTTTTCAGGCAGCCATATTTTTGTTTTTGTTTTTAATTCCCTCTGGAAACAGGTAATATACTTATCTTAGAGAAGCAGGCAGCTCAGCATATTCACACGCCTGTGGCCACATCCCTGAAGCTGTGCTCCTGTCAGCTCTCACAGACTGCCAGTCTCTTACTGCATGGAAGGTCACCAAGTGGTGGCTTGGATTCAGTGGGCTGGAGTAGTATGATGGGTCCCTTGCTTTCTGTGCAGCAGGATTATTGAGGGCTCTTTGGGTGCTGCAGTCAGAAGGGCCCGGCCACTGACTCAGGGATGACATGTGGCCTCCTTGTGGACATGCAGGACCTCACAGTGATGGTAGGATCCAGGTTCCATGCTCATCTCAGTTTTGGGTCTTGTGCTTTCCTTATTTTCTGAAGCTATCACAAAGCCAGTAACCACAGGAGGACCAAGAGATGCAGGTGTCAGCTCTTGGCTTTATTGGTGACATGAGGGAAGCTCCTGTTCTTTTCCTTCTTCGTATCCTCTCTCACCTTTTATAGGTATTTACAGGCAAAAAAATGGACAGGCACATTTCATGGGTAAACTGCCTAGATTTTGGTCCAGTCACTGGTCCAAGAGAGATTCATGACTGTCCTTCCTCATGAGCATAGCTACCTTCATAATCTCCCACCAGCTGTTACCGGATTATTTGTGTCATCGCTCAGAAAAAGTCTCATATATAACAAGATGGATTTTGCTCTAACTGTCCCCATTCTCAGGAGCAGGGCTATCTAGACCTAAAAACACTTTTGAGAAGAAAAATTATCCCTCTAGACCTAATTTTAATTTTCACTAGGTATCTGCCAGATTATCACAAGTTTTTCCCCATCTTGCCCATAATAATTTCTCTACCCACTTCCTATCTCAATGAAAAATGGACTTCACTCACTTTTTTTGAAAAAGAGACTTGTCACTTCCTGTAACTTACTTGAGTTCAGTTCTCTATAGTATGCTTTAAATTTGCACACGTTGGCAGAAGATGCCTCCCACAGGAGAATAATTCATGGCCAATGACACAGGGAGATTTATAGAGAAGGCTGGCCAGGAGAAGGGAAGGCAGTAGCATTGGTTACCAGAGCAGCTTAAGAGAAAAAATAGTACCATCTCCAAGAGTTTCTTCCAAGGGACAGAGACTGACACCAACTAGAAGGAAGGACAGATTGCTAAGTAGAACCAAGGGGGCAGGGTGTGGGCAGACGGGGCTCCGAGAATACAGGTACAGGAGGGCTGTGGGGTCAGAAGTGATCCTGTCTCCCCCAAGGTAATGAATCCCCACACATAAACAAAGAAAGGAGTAGTTTAGAGATAGGAATTCTCTCAGAGCCAGCTCATTCCAAACCTGTCTTACTTTCGTCTGAAATATTCAGATAAGAGGTAAAGTGCTCAATTACCTTAACTCTCATCTTCCCTTTGGGAAAAGTGGGCCTGTAGGCCCACTTTTAGGTGAGGGTTTTCTCACCCTTCTCAAAACCTCAGGAAGGGTGAGAACGCACAGAGCCCAAGAAAGAAATATCATCAAACAAGGTGGTAAGTAGCACAGTTCCCCTAAGTCTGGCCTAGCATAGATATAAATGGGAAAACACCAGTCTGCACTGTGACACATTGTCCCATAGGACCACCATTAGGGGTCTGTAAGGTTGTGTGTGAGACCAGTGAGACTGAATTGTGACCAGGTCCTTCTGGTACTGTAAGTGTTAACAATTTAGAAAGGCTACATATTGGATCAAAGACAGATCAATCTCAGCATAGGCTCAGGTTGTTAAGAGACTCAGTGTGAGCAGTGACGTGTCAGAATAACCGTCCACTTCCCTGGTACTTAACTTTGGATTGATAACCTCCATGGTGTCTTTGTCACTTACTTTGGGTACATGTAGTTGCCCAAGTATATTCTACTAACCATCAAACATTCACACAGCAATTTCTAAGGACAAAACACAACTTAGAAAAAACTGTACAGTCCCATTTGAAACGCTAATTAATCATGGAAATGTATACGTGTAGCACATTACCATGGTCATGTGTGCTGGTGGTGGGGTGGGGTTTGTCTTTAGGTTTTACTGAAGATTCAAAGTAACCTGTGGGAAAAATAAAGTGATTCCTTCTCAATGACAGTTTATCATAATATCAAATATTTACTAGTGCCTTTCATATACAAGGTATTCTGTTAGGTGCTAGAGGAGATAAAAAGATGAAAAAATACCTGGCCCTGACCACAGGGAGTTTATGAGCTAGCAAGGAAGATGAGATGTATAACCAAATAACTGTAAACTAAGATGGCCTGTGATAGTTGCCACTAGGGAGATAGAATTAAAGTGTTATGGGCATTCACAAAATGCTTAGAGATTTTTCTGGATGAAAGATGAAGGAGGGTAGGTGTGATGCTATTTGTTCTGGTCTTTGAAGACTTATATAGAAGAAAAGGCTATCATGCAAGAATAGAGGGAGATGGGAGATGGGGAGGAGAATATTTGAGGCAAAGGGAATGAAGAATGACACAAGCCGGGAAACAAGTTGGCATAGGAAAGTTAAGAGATAAATATGATTCATTGTGTTTGTCTGGGCTGTGGGGTCACACAAGGGCAAATAATGAGAACTTAGTCTTGCTCCAGATTGTGACAAGTAAAGCAATTGAGGTTTTTTTTTGAAGTGAAGAATGACATGATATGATTTGTGTTTGGGAAGTGAGTAGATTCAAATATAAAATAGTGGAGCAATGTTAAAAGACACTGAAATAATCCAGAACAGGCCATAAAGGAAAGGGAAGACTGGAAAATCTTAGGGGTGGGAATAAACAGGCTTTCCAAATGATTATATGGACATAACGAGGAAATTGGAGGAGGCAAAGGTGCCTAAAAAGCTTGAGTTTGCTGACAAGAGGCATATTCAGATGGTTCCTCCTTTTACCATCAGGCAAAAGGAGAAACTTGGTGATTCTGTTAGTTTGCAGGGATGGTCATGGATATTCGAGTCAATATGAAGTTAGGTGCCATAATATGATTGGAAATCTGTGCCTTAGACTGAAGAGAAAGGTAGGGAGTAGAAGTGAAGATTTGGAATTCATTCCAAGAGTCATTAAAGTCATAGAATACAGAAAGATGGTTACAGAATTGAGGATTTAAAGATGCGAAGAGAGTCAGGTTGAGAACACCATGGCAAAGCAATGCTGAGGATATGGACAAAGAGCAGGAGCCAGCGCAGGAACAGAGGACCAGAGAACTCAGAGCAAACCCAGAAGGTGCCACCTCCCAATGGCAAGTTTAGGTTAATATCAAGAAGGCTGAAGAACAAGGAAAGAAAAACGGGTGTTGCATTTTGTAACCAGAAGTGCATTGGAATATTGCAAGTGAATAGTTTTAGAAGAGCAGCAGGATGTAGCTCAGTGATAAAGCCATGAGTATTGGGCCAGGAAGGGAAGACAGACACTATCCTTTTGAGAAGTTTGAAAGTGAAAAAAGAAAAACAGAGATAGGACAGGATTTCAAAAGTCTAATTGGATCAAGAGAAGATGTGTCTTTAGAAATGATGGGGCTGTATGGTTTGTTTTGTGGGATGGTTACAGGTAGACATGTGGAAGGGATGTATATTATTGGCAGGAGAGCACCTCAGGAGAGGTCAGGAGATATCACAGCACAGGGAAGAGGAGTCCTGAGTTGAAAGGGAAGATGGAAAAGATGAGTAAAGGACAGAGACACATAAAGGTAGAGAGGAGAGGGTATTTGAGGATTCAATATTCAGATATTGTTTCTTGGCAACACAGTAGGAAAGAATACCTGTCAAAATAGAGAGAATGAAAATGAAGGGAACATAAAACAAATTTAATAAACATTAGAGAATGTGACGTGGAGTCAAACATTTGAGAAAGTAAAAAAATGTCTAACATGAGTGGGGTTCAGGTGAGATGAAATGGACTGAATTTGTGCTCTTCAGCTCAGGTTTAAAACCTCTCTTGGAGGCGGAACGGATGCTGGGAGCATGGGATTCAGAGTTAGATAAGCAAGGTAGATGTAGTGAGAAGGCAAGATTGCTGTGGAGAGTATCACTGATATGCACGAACCCAGGTTAGATCAAAGATGGAAATCCATGAAACCAGATGGGTTTATGAACCAGAACGACAGAGGAGCCCTCGTGGAAGGTAGGTATGATAGAGAAAATGAAAGATTGGGATCAGAGAGAGAATTTCAGAGTTTTAGCTCTGGAAGGTGTAATGATTCCAAAAGAAGAGATCCAGGCTTGCCCATGATATGGAGAGCTGAATCTCTGTAGTGTTTTTTTAGATAATATAATAGATATATTTAACACATATTCAGAAACCAGAAAATATTAAGCCTGCATGAAAAATCACACGAATTTATGCATGCCTATTTATACATACATTTAAATATTTTATACTTTTATACCCATGGATTCTATGTATCATGTATTTCATTTTAAAATCTTTTATATTCTTCAAAAAACTAGCCAAGGGACATAATATGTGCTCAATAGACACATATTATAAATATATTAGTTCAATTAATAGTTTAACAGTTTAATTGAGCTAATATATTTAAACAGGGCTTTTTTTCTCTTCTGCATAGTTATTAGAATCTGCCCCACCTTCTAAATCACCACACTAATATAATTACAGATAAAGGGAATTCAGGTTTAAAGTGTGGAAACCAAATCTTTAAAACAACAGTTTGATAACGAGCTTAGTGTTGTGCTTCTTGATTGTATCCTTAATCCTTTCACTGAATTCCATTTCTTTTACTTTGCCAAAACAGAGATTCTACACACCAGAGCACCAAGGCTCTGAGGTATTCTATTCATCCTCTCTGCTTCCCACCTTCAGTTCTCTTCAGGGTTGCTCACTGTCTTAGTCACGCCAACAATTATATTTTAAAATGTGAAACAGAGCCAAAAACTCACTGTGAAGAGCTCTGAGATGGATGTAGTGGTAGAGAAATATGGAAGAAGTCTAAGTTTTCCCACTTATTTCCAGTACTGTTATCCTAACCCATTACTCTTTCAGCAAAATTCTCTTTCTTTGCTTCAGTATTGTAAACGAGAGGCCCTAAACGTCACCAGTCTCTCCAAGGCATAGAAATGGCAGCACTGACTTTCAGGAATGGTTTTTGGTAGAGGCCTTTGTCATGGAAATGGTAGGCTATTTCAAAGTCATAGAACTCATAGGGTCCCTGTGTGTTGGAGTCAATGTGGCTGGAATCGGATGAAGGTCAGAAGTATTCATATATACTGGAACCCACCAACTAGAATGGAATCCTACATTTATTTGATAGATTAGAGGCTTTCAGACGGACTAGTCTGCATATTAGTACCAATATCTACTAAAAAAGAACTGTCCCACAGGTTAACACCTGGGAGTCAAGTGGCTCCTTAAAGTTTAGTGTATGTTGGAATAATTGGGCACCCCTTATGAAAGTGGAGAATTATAGACTATAGATCAATTCAGCAAATTGGAAGATTAACTGAACTGGGACAGAGGGCAGAGAATTACAGTAACTTTTTATTATACCAATAATTCAACTTGATCATTCTAGCTGCCCCTTCAGTAACCTGTCATGGTTGAGAAGCAACAGATTCCCATTTTCTACAGAAAAAGTCATAGTCCTGAAAGATATGAAACTTAGAAATCCATAAATTACACACTTATGTGACGGTGTATTGAAAATAATTCCTAGTTAGGAGCCCTACTTGGGTATCACATGAGCCTTAAAAAAAAAAGCAGGTGGAAAATAAAATAAGGTTTAAATGTCTTTTCCTTCTAGAACCTGCTCTGTTCTCTACTCTGTTACTCTTAGTGCATTTGTCTTCTCTTCTCTCTCTCTCTCCTTTTGTATCATAACTTATTCCCAGGAAAAGGAATGAGAATCCTAGTGTAAATTAGACATTTAAATGTATAAATCCCTAATATGGCTTAATATGTCACCTTTCCTGGGATGACTTTCATTTCAATGGTGGATGAACAGCTCAGTGCTAAAGCAACACATCTGTGAGAGCATCCAGTGAGGCTGGAGTGGGGTGGGGGTGGGGAATGAAAAGAAAGGTCTTTCCAGAACCTCAAAATCACACATACACCATGTGTAAGGCCAGACCCATGGCAGGGTGACTGTGCACCTTCAGATGTTTCTCCTTTGTAAAGAGTTCCTCAGACAATAAAAAGAGTCTCTGACACCCAAGTGAGAAGGCAAAGGCTCTGCTATAGTGTTCAGTAGCCCACTGAGCATGCATTTCCTGTGCAGCTTTGGGCTCGAGAGCACAGCAGTCATGGCCACAGTCCCTGGAAACACCAAATGTATTTATCAATAACACTGCATTTACATCATTTATGTGTACATCTGAATCATTCCTAACTCCAAAACAGACATGTACAGGGCATCAAGCAATGGCAGGGCTTAAGAGAGATGATGATTAAAGCATAAAATGAGTTCTGGAATAGCTTTTCCAAAGGCTATTGCTCAATCTGGTTATCCTGTCTCTAAATATTGAACTAAAAACAAAAACAAAGAAACCCTAGGTCTTAAATGAGATGTGCAGGTGACCAGCACTCTGCAGAAAATTCTCCCTTGGACAATGCCTGATGACCATGGAAGACTGGGTGGATGAAATTCATGTAACTGTATAGGCAACTCCTGTCCTATCCACATTATACATGCGTTTTCACACTACTGACATCAGCAATGTTTAATGGAATCATTTGGGCTTTTTCCCCCAATCACAACATGGCTGTGGCCAGTACAGGGGAATACACATTAAGCATGTTTCCCATGTTCTGGCTGAAGACACATAGTGATGAATTTTGAAATAACAAGTTCCATTGTACATGCATCACTCCGAAGGGTGTGCACATCCTTGACTCAGGCAAATTCAAGGGTTGGATTATTGAGGTCATGGAAATGCTGAGGTTTAAGCATTGTCCCTTAAAGGAGTGATACTGGACCATACCCAAAATGATGATAGAAAAAGCATGGATTCTGAAGAACATGAGACTATTGAGGTGCTCCTGAGGATATCTGTGGAATATCACGGTTTGCAGTGGATTAGATATTGGTTCCACCCATCTCTCCTGCATACAGGGATTGCTGTTGAATTCTTCATTGTGCCTTTCACTGGCTTGTTATTCTGAAATTAAGTAACACCTGGAACTTAACAATGCTTGGCTTCCTTCTCTTTAAGCTTTCTTGAGCAGGCAATGAATATCCTAACTTGGTCCCAGTGCAAACATCCACCTGAAGAAAAGTGATCAATTAGGGCCAAATATGGGTTTAGAAAAATGGAATTAACCAGCTGATACTTTCATGGTGGGAGGATAGGAAAGAATACAATGTAATACGCTGGGTAAATGGGTTTGGAAATTTCATCCTGTTGTAAATAGACAGTCACTCTCCACAAAGCCAACAGTCCAGTGAAAGAAATTCTATTTGTCTGGTTAATCCAAGGTCAAGTTTTGAACCCCTGGCTCAAGGCCAGTAGCACCTTCCTGATGGAAGTAATGAGGACAAGGCAAACACAGAGTCACCACCGGCATCACTCCTCACATTCCCACTCTCCTACCTCTAAAACCAACTTCAGTGACTTTACTAAGGATATCATTTAGTCACTGAGTTTTGAGGGGATCTAGTCATCTTTTCTAGAAAAGCATACAAATTTGTAAGACAAGTCTCCAGCACTAACTCTCTGTTATTAGATAGCACATGCTTCAAAAAGTAGAGTTGGTGGAAATATTCTGGGTGTGCCTTCAGTGCTGATTTCTAAGGGTAGAGGACCAGGGAGAGGGCCAGTGCCCAGGTACCAGGAAGAAGAGCATCAAATGACTGAGATGGTTAAGCTGAGAGGTTGCTGGGAGATTTCTTAGGATTGAGCTTCCTGAAACGTCTCAGCTACACCAAGAATGGGAGGTTAATTTGATCTTGATTTTGTTTTAAGCCCTTTTGGGAGCCTTGCCTGCCCTAGGTATTGACAGGGAAAATGGGGTGCCACCAGCCTGTCTTTGTATGGAACATGGGTCCCTATGGTCTACCTAGAAGATATAAGTTAGATATGGGTTTGTTTAGAGCCCATTGGGCTCTATGCAAAGCCCAGGTCAAAGTGCATGGACATTTCTCATAGACCAGTAAAAAGACTGGTTTGGGGAGGGGGCATGGACACATACAACGTTCCCCTGGCTTTTTCACCATAGTGGCCTCCATTCATTTTTTTCCAGACACTCTGAAGCATAAGCCATACAAAACAATTTCCCCTGACGGAAAATGAAAACCCATAACGAAACACCTTTCCCCTCATTCCCTTCCCCACCCCACTCCCTCCAGCCCAACACCCTGAATACTCACAAGAGAACACTTTATCTATACAAAATTAATTAGAAAACAAAATATTTACATATGAAATAAACACCGTCTTGATTTCTGTCGCCAGTGGAGACTGAAAAAGCCCCCTTGGTTCTAGATTGCTGTTCGCTAGGTTAGTTGGTTTGGTTTTTTTTTTTTTTTTCTTTATTTTAAAGGGGTGAGGTAAGAGGAAGATGAGGGGATGAGCCCATGACCCCCAGACAGAGTCAGGGCGAAGCGGTGTTTATATGGCCCTTCGCCTTCTTCCTCCTGGAGAAGCCTCATGCCCTCTGTCCTCTCTCAAAGTCTCTCCTTGAATCTAAGGTAAAGCACTCGTGCCCCTCTCTCCAAATCTGTGAGAGGTTCAGCCCCTTGCCCCCACGTTCATTTGAGAAAGAAAACAAAGCTTTACAAGGCCTTCAGTTGGCTTTGAAATGAAAGATACTGAGGTAAAAATCAAGGAGGAGGATTGGGGGCAGCAGTCAAGGGCAGGATGAGGAAGGGTCTTGAGTCAGGGCACACGGGAAGGCAAAGAGCAGCCCTGGAGGGGGTGACTTGAAGAGACATGGCAGCTTCCTTCCAGAGGAGGATGAGCACCTTTCTGGTTTGTGTGTCCTGTGTGCAAGATGGTGGACCTGCAGTCAAGCTTCCAAACAGACCTCGGGCTCTTTGGATGCCACCCTGTGCAGGGGAGGATGGCAGGACAGTGGAACTGACCCAGAACAGCCCTACCCCAAGTTTCAGGACCGGCAGTGACAAATATTCATTTCCCTTCTCCATTTTCCAACTTTAAGTGAAGGGGGCATCGTGTCTGCCAGTACCCTCATCCCTGGAGTTTTATACATGTTTTCTTTTTAAATTCTTGAATAATACAATGGGAGAGGGAAAGGAGGTGTTGCAGGAAGGTGAAAGGGTCTCTAACAAAAGCGTTTGCTTCAGGCTCAAGTCACATTCCCAGGGAACCAGGCCCAAAGAGGTGGTGGAGAATCCCTCCCCACCTCTCTTCCCCCTCTACCAAGTCTCTTCCCTTCTCTCCGTGCCTCCTGAGCTAGACTCATAAAGCCAAGCTCATTTCTCATAACTGTCTGCTCCATAACAGTTGTAATCAGTTTTAGGGCATAACTGTCTGCTCCATAACAGTTGTAATCAGTTTTAGGGGAAGAAGCCTGGTCTCCTAGCTTCAGGTTAAGTAAGAAGGGATCAAAGCATTGAAAACATCCCCCTCTCTCACTTACCCTACCATAAAGGACTCCTCTGCTCCAAAGCCTCCCTTAACTCCTCCCCAAAACTTGGCCAGTTGAGGGTCTAAAATCTTAAAAGAACTGTATAGAATCTTTTGCTCCCAAGTATGGGCAAAATAATTATGGCTACTTCTGTTTCCCTTTAGCCTTCCTGGAAAGTTCTTGGCCCAAACTGGTTGAAACTATTGGCAATCATTGAGAAATTATTGTTGTACTTTGCTTTTGCTGGATTGCTCACCAATACCTTTGTCTAGAGACCACAGAATCTTCTTCGTCAAGAAGTTCCATTCTTCTCATTCAGAAAGGGTGAAGGGGAGAGACAGCCCAAATTCAGGTAACATACGGCCATCTCTGTATATAAGCCAAAACAAGCACGTTGCTTAGGGATGTTGAAAGAAACAACACAAGTCAAGGTTGCCTTCTCTACATTTACAGGCACCTGACTACCCATGTGTGCAAGTGTACATGGCTATACACACACACACACATGGTCCACCTGCTTTTGCCTCCAGTGCACTATGGGACACTATTATATGTAGTTTCCAGTTTGTTCAAGAATTCACTCATCCACCAATGACCGTTCATTCCACCTTACCACGAATGGGTCTCAAGGATTTGAAGAAAACATTTCTTTTTTTTTTTTGGCTTATATATAAACATGGCCACACACCCTCTGCTTGGCACTTGGTGCCCGGACCGATATCATCTAAGCAACAAGAGTTGCCAACGCCTCTTTTCATTTCTAAGAAGTATGCTAAATGGCCTCACTCCAGAGTTTCTGCTTCCTCACCTCAAAGAAAAGATCAGTCCGGGAACAGCTACCTCTGTGCTCACATGGCCTCCTTTTGGTTCTCCTAGCTTCACTCAAGTAGAAGGCGAGGCGCTCACCCCCGCCAGGAGGAAGTCCTGCAGGCAGCACCTCCTTTCCCACTGCACCCTCCCCTGCTGAGAGGGCCCACTGCATGGCATCATGGGAAGAGGAATGGCTGACAGGTGCGGGAAGGAGGAGAGAACTGGGAAAGGGAGAGATGGTGCTGGTCACTGGGGTTGCCCTCAGTAGGAACCTGAACTCCAGGATCCCATAAATAAATTAAAACAACAAGAAAGGATCAAATGGGACCAAGTTCACCCCCGTCACCCTCCACGTCATGCGCGCCACACGACCCAGCCTTACCCTCCCATACCCATCTTAACCTCTCTCTTCCCTCAGTCAGACATCAGACTCAATACTAGAAAGTTTCTCATAAACATGCCCATTGCTGGAGCCATTGAAAGCCCTGGGGTTTTTGTTGTTAGGCACACAGGGGTTGGACTGGTTCCCTATACAGATGTCCTTCTGGAAACGGCCTGGCACAGCCCCATGAAGGGCCGAGACCACTGGCTTGTTGGTGACAAGGGCCCGGAAGTCCGGCCTGGCTTTCGACGCCCCGGCCACCGTGGGCTGCCTGAAGAAGTAGGATTTGCTGCCATGGAGCAAGCACTGGTCATCCCCAAAAGTGGGGATGAAAGGGTTTTGCGTGACCCGGTCAGGGTAGAGCGACTTGCTGAGCATGTATCCGCCGCCGCTGCCGCCTGGGTTGTTGTGGTGGTGGTGTCCCGCAGTGGGCACTGAGGCCTTGTTGTTGGCAAAGCTGCTCTCGCCGGCTGGCATCTCAAACATGTGGGCGTAGGGGCTGCCATCCACGAACCGGCCCTTGTCTTTCAGGCTCACGCTGCGCGGGGCCAGGGCGGCCTCCTCCTTCTGCAGGTCCACGAAGGTGTCGTAAGAGTGCTGCCGCCGCGGCTTGTTCCGGGTCTTCTTCTGGGCCTTGGAATTAGTCGGGCTCTGCGGGTACTTGGCGGTGGAGGCGTTGGACGTGGCCGCGCCGGGGGCGGCCGGCTGGTCCAGCTCCTGCAGGGAGTTGTCCTCGCTGATGTCATACAGGTTGCCCGCCTTCTTGCAGGCCTCACAGCGGATGCACGCCTGCCGGCCCGAGTTCTGCCCAGGGGCCGCCGCCGCCGGGGAGTAGTTGTGCAGCTTGGAGGGGCAGCTGCGACAGAAGTTGCCCCCAGCCCGATCCTCCCACTCCACGTTGGTCAGATTCTTCTCCCAGGGCGCGGGGACCCCGCCGACCACGCCGTGCTTGTCGCCGGCCCCATGTTTGAGGTGGGACCTGTTGGTACAGGGCCCCCCTCCGCTGACCGAGTCGCGCTTGAAGTCATCGCTGTGCTCCTTGTAGATGTCCGTCAGGTCCACGTGCTCCCAGTGCGGCGAGTTCTCCTTGGGGCGGAACTGGTCCAGGTAGAAGTCCCGCAGCCCTTCCTTGTCCCTGAAGTAGCGCTTGTGGTCCGGGGAGCGCGGCGGCCGGCGGCGGTAGGCCAGCTCGATCTCGTCGAACTCCCGGCGAGACTTGGCCGAGGCCGGCCGCTTCTTCAGGCTGTCCTTGTACTGCTGCTTACGCCTCTTGGCCGCGTTGCCCTCGATGTTCCCGTAGGTGACCGTGTGCGTGGAGATGTCGGAGACGTCCGAGCGGATCAAGTCGTCGTGGCCACTGTAGCGGTCACTCTTGAAGGAGAACTTGCCGTACAGGTCGCTAAGCTGGCTGTGTTTGGAGGAGGGCAGGCCGATGTCCAGGGGCTTCTTGCTGATGGACCTGGGCTGGGTGGTGAAGGGCGGGTTGTCGCAGTCGTACAGCCCATCGATGGAGCTGGTGCTGCCGATGCTGTGGGGCCGGTGGTGATGGTGATAGTGATCTTGGTACACGTTGCTGTCCTTCAGCTGCAGGTTCCCAAACGTTCTCTCCACCTCGCTGATGTAGTCGCTGAAGAGGTTTTCCTCGCAGGGAGGGTTGTTGTAGGACTTGCAGTCGGAATGCGTGAAGCTGCGGCGGTGCTCCGAGATGTCGTAGACTGAGGACTCACGGCGGATGAAGTCCAGCGCGCTCTGCGGAGAGCCGTTCACACCCGACAGGTTGGCCATGTTCTTGGCCGTGCGCAGCAAGCGCAGGATGTTGGAGTGCGTATTGTTCATGGTGGCGGTAGGGGAGTTCATCACTGACTGGCGCTCCTCGATAGCCACGCCGTGGATGCAGCTGTAGATACCCTGAAGCAAGAACAGGATGGGACAGCTTAGGTCTCCAGAGAGGCTAGAAAGTGACTGTACCGAATGTTTGCATCAATCATTGCCTAACTGGATAAGTAAAAGTCAGGGAAAGCACGAAGCAGACACAGCCTGATGAACTCATAGGAAGCTCTGAAATAAAATGTGAAAAAAAAAAAAAATGGAAGGAAAGATGTGGCTGGTATCCTGCCTGTTTTATCCTCCCGAATATAGTGAGCTAAAGTCAGTCATCCAGTGTGAGAGAGGGGGCGTGGTTTTACCAAGTAACCTGAGCTAATACCCTGGAATTACAAGACATGGAATTCTCGCCTCAACTCCGCCACTGACTTACCTTCATTTTCCTTTCTATGCCCAGATTGTCACATCTTAAAAATGAGGCCATGATATCAATCCATAGGAAAAAAAAAAAATGCTGTCTGTTGGAAATAAATGGCAATGCTCTATAGATGGTGAGGTTGTTCTGCCCCAGCTGGCCAACTCTTTCTCAGATCTGACAAGTTTTGAGCAGCTTTTAGAATTTTGGTCACCAAATAGCAGCTGAACAATTCTCTTCTTGAGCCAAGTGTGAACAAAATTCAGAGACAGAGAATTAGGAAGCCCTGGGGTCAAAGAAGGATTTTTCTCCTGCTGTGTCCTACACCATGGGAGGGAAGAATTGGGACAAATACCAGGTACTAAATAGGAATAAATAACTCCCTTGTTGAATTCTCTCATTTATTCGTTCTTTGGCTCCTGTTTCCTTCTTGTACTTTCTCACTCACTTAATATTATCATAAATAATTAATGTCTTAACAAATTAGTATTGATGGAGAACTCCCTGCGTACAGTTGCTTGGGCAGGGCTTTTAAAGAACACCATCCAGGGTAGGGAATGGGTTGGGTTCCCGGAGGGCTCACTATATTCAGTTCTAAAGTCAAGCCAACCTACTTTTCAGATCTTGCTCCCTGATTTGGGTGAGATAGACCTTTTAGGTGTGATTAGTTGCTTTTCTAGTCCTTTCTAACCCTCCTTGATTAAGGCTAGGAGAAAATGCCAAGCATTTTCTTTCTTTCTTTTTTTTTTTTTTGTTTGTTTTTTTAAAGATTTTTCCTTTATAGAGGCATTGATTTATATCAAAGGCCTATGAGTGCAATTTCTTTCTGGTTCAAGGTCTATCTTGCTGATGCCCTGTGGGACAATGAAGCACACCTTGTCTAAACCTTTCTTCTTTCCTATATAGCTGCTGTTGTCTTTCTAAACTTCTGTTGTCTTATCCCCATGCATTGGGAGAACTCCTCATTGCTTCTGGGATCATCCTACCTGACACCTTAGGAAAGGATCACACAACGGAACAACCAGGCTCAGGGAGCATAACTACTGTAAGTTCCACCTTCTTGCCCTGATGCTATTCAATGGCCTGAATTAACTCACAGCCAGAGGGGAAATGGAGAAATTATTCTCTAGCAGCAAAATACTATGGGAAGATGAGCAAAGAATGAAACAATTTAATGAGAAATCCATTTTCTTAAATGACTCCATTTGAGTCAAAATTGATCATATCTGGACTATGGACCTCAGTTCTTAAAGGGCATTTGAATTTACCTCTCATGAATGAGTCCCACAACATTATTAACAAAATCTAAAGAAGCCCATCTTTAAACAATGAACAACAACAAAAAAATCCTCGTCTCTGTGACCTTCTCTTCGTATATAAAACTATGTTCCTAATGTCTAACTTTGGACTAGAAATGAAGAAGAAAGACCTAAATAAAGAATGACCTAAGCATTATACTCTTGCTCCAATTAAAGAAGTTTCTAGAATATAAATTTCTTATGAGTCAGGACTTATTTCTGAAGGTTGTTGTTAAGCTCTTTAACTCCTCATAATCTACACATGGTTAAAACATAGAATGGGACATTGAAACCACAAATAATAATATATCTCTGTGTATGTTAGAACAAGAGAGATATGTAACATTTCATTATTTAAATAGAAATGTGATTTTTTAAAAGAGGATTAAGGGCGGCGCCTGTAGCTCAGAGGAGTAAGGCGCTGGTCCCATATGCCAGAGGTGGTGGGTTCAAGCCCAGCCCTGGCCAAAAAAAAAAAAAAAAAAAAAAAAACTGCAAAAAAAAAAAATAAAAGAGGATTAAATGATTAATGCAGCCTGTATAGAATTAACTGATACTGATGAAAGGCAATTGGTAAAAAGCCAAATATTCCATTTTGATAGATCTGCCAGTTCTTATAGAGAACCAAATGCCTAAATCCCACACAGAAAGCTGTTTCATGAAGGAAATATAGTATCACCCATTTTTTGAACCACTTGAAATGATATCATACAGACTCATTGTACATGATGTGGTTTCTTGCTTTTGCAATGGAACTAGAGTTAGTGCTCTCTTGGGTCTCTCTGCCTTACATAGTGCTAAGCTAAGCTGTCTTGAGAAAGCTCTACGAATTTAAATCAAAGCACTTACTCGGCTGATGGAGAAGACCATGCCAGGCTTGCCAGAACAGACACCCATAAAGCAATGCCGGAACTGCCAGTAGAAAAGGTGTTCGCAGATGAAGGTGATAAGGCTGAGAGCCATGGCTGCCCCCAACATATAGAAGACTCCTGCCATGTTGTCAATGTCCAGCTGGCTGCTCATGACCTCATTCTTCTCATTGTGGCAAATGCCAGTGAGCCAGAGAGCTTCCAGTTCTTCCATCTCCCCTGGAGACAGAACAGAGAAGTAAAACAGATAAAGAGAGACAAGATGAAAGAAATAGAGAAAAGAGAGAAGGAAGGGTGTTGGAGAAAAAGGAGAAAAACAAGACAAGTTAAGACAAGAGAGAAAGGAACAAAAAGAAAATGAATAGAGAATGGTAACAGTAATTTTGTCAATACCATTCTATATTAATTCATCAATGTACTCAGTAAGTATTTAATGACAATATGAGTACTATGGGTGCTACAAAGACAAGATATGCTGGTCCATCATCTATCCAGTATAAGGTGGATACAAAGACATGACATGCTGCTTCTGCTGTCCATTATCTATCCAGTATAAGTTGGTATATAAATAACCAGTATGACAAACTCCATGTGGGTAACAAGAATTCAAAGAAGAGAGAGTAATTTTGTGGATGGCATGGCCAGTGGATTTCTTGAGGTAGGCAGGACGTGGAGGTGGGCATGGTGGATGGATGAATTTTAACTAATACTGTAAAAAAGGCACTCCAGGCAGTAGAAATAGCATAATCAATGGGAAAACAAAAGGCTTGTGTAGGGAAAGACATGCAGAACAGTTCAAACAGAATAATAGTAGGCAAAGCAGCTAAATAAAAAAGATGGACGTGAGAGTGCTGAGGACCGAGTATCAGACTCAGCACTCTGCACTTTATTTTATAGACAGTGGGGAATAACATAATCAAACAAATGGTTCTGAAAATTGCTCCTAAAATTGTGGAAAGCAGATGGGGTAGGGAGAGGAGAGACAGCGAGAGATCGGCAGAGAGATTGATTCATTCCCTAGGGCCCCTCGGATTTACTGATCTCTCAGTGTCCAGGAAAACATAAAGAGCAAAGAAGAGTGAGCTTGGGTAAAATTGTCCCTGTCTCCTTCTTCCTTTTAACACTGCTTATGGACACTTTGATTACTTCAGTTCATGAAAGCTATCAACTTGTATTCCTTTCACTGGATACTAGGAAGTAGCAAGATACATATTCCAGGCAAAAGGAAAATGAAAGAAACCACATGCACCAGAATGCATCTTGTCATAGACAAGCAAGCCCCTGAAAATCTCATGAAGAAAACCGCCCTTTGCGATAGTTCCTGTTTGGTTAAAAATCTGCATTTTGTTTGCATAATCTGACGAAAGCTTTGGTAACTTTTGCGCATCATCTTTGTTGCTGCCTTTCCTCATAAATACAGGCTCTGTAATTGCCTTTAAGTGACAGCTACGCTGAAATTACAGAAGCTCTTATACCAAAATGGCTTGGTAACACTGGGGTGAGGACACGCTCCTCTTAGCAATGTTCATCAAGTCACTTTTTACTCATTTCTTTGATTCTCCTAACTAGTAGAACAGCCAACTTCACCTGGAAACTGAAAATCCACCTGTGGTCTTCTGCTTCTGATCTCATCCCTAATAGCAGTGCTTCTGCAGATATAATTTAGAGCCACTAGGATGATGGTTGGTGGAGCCAAGTGGAGTCAGGCTGTTCGTCCATAACAGGATTAGATTCTGTGAAGCTAACAGAAAGAGTCAGTGCTTTGGACAGCAAAGGGAAGAGGGATGCAGAAGACAGGAGTATAATGAAATAGGAGATGAGATTTTTCCCAAATCAAGTTGGCTGCTCAGTCAGCACCAGGATGACACTCTGCAGCAACTGATGGTGTCTGCCTGTGAGGCTGTCTAACACTGCCTCCTGCCTCTCTCAGCTGAAAGAGCAAGAGGGAAGAAAGGGAAAAATGAGTAAAGGGTCACAAGTTTATTTCTCTGCCTTTTTTCTGGGCACATGAAGAGCAAAGACTTTCCACACTTCCATCTACTCTTTTGGCTGCATGTGAGATGATTTAATACCAGTCTCTCCCAATTTATTCCTGAAGGTTTGATTATAGACTGAAATCTAGAAGCATACCACCTTGTCAAACTACATTAATCCTCTCCTCTCATACCAGGGTTGAAAGATGTTATAATATTCCCCCCAAATCCACATGTTGAAATCCTACCTCAAAATGTGACTTTATTTGGTGATAGGATCTTTGGCAAGATGTGACTTTATTTGGCAATAGGATCTTTGCAGATGCAATTAGTTAAAATGAAGTCACCTTGGAGTAGCATAGGCCTCTAATCCAATGTGATTGGTATTATTAAGATAAAGGAAATTCAGACTCAGACAGGTGTGGAGGAAAAACATGCACACAGGTGGAACAAGTGAACATGAAAGCAGAGATTGGGGTGATGCTTCTACAAGGTAAGTGACATCCAAGATTACAAGCCAACCACTAGATATTAGGGAGGAGGCATGAAACATATTCTCCCTTGAAGCTTCCGAAAGAACCAACACTGCAGAAACCCTGATTTCAGACTGCTAGCTTCCAGAACTGTAAGATAAGACACTCTTTTGTTTAATCCTCCTGGTTTGTGGTCCTTTGTTATGGCACAATAGGACACTAACATATAATCCCAAACTCACAGTATTGTGTGAAATGCTTTTCTGGAAATGCACATATTAAAGATATGGAGAAGAAGAAAAGGTTGGTGTTTTGTACTGGCCATTGGTGGAGGAAAAATGAGCACCTTTCTCTTTCTTTAACTTACCATCTCCAAAGAGCTGCAGGATAGCCAGGTCCACCTGACGCTTCCACCCAGAATCTTTCTGGATGGCGATGCCATAACCAGTGGAGGCAAAGACCTTCCCACTGCCAATGGTCACTAGCTTGCAGCCTTCATCTCTGCCTGCCATATAGTTCAGCACTGCTGCATCGTAGATGAAGGCATCCAGTTTCCTGTGCGAGAAAGAAGCAAACAGAATCCAGCGGAGGAATTCCAGAACAAAATTACCTATGGGGCCATTAACATGAAGCACAGGGTTCCAGCAAACTAGGGAGAGAACTGGTCCAAAGTAAGGTTTAAGTTGGAACTCTGCCAGAATCTAAAGCCTAAATTCCAGGCTGTTCTTTATGAGATTTCAGGTTGAAAAGAGGAGTTCTTTTCCTCCCATAGGGAAGGATGAAAATGTAAGTTGGGCCTGAAGCCAACTCATAAACTGTGTCTGAAAAGGAGAAGGAGTAAAAAGGAATCAATAAAAATAATAACAGAAATAATGAAAAGTAACCACCACAACGATAGCAGCAAATAGCAAGGGTTAGATTTATATAACATTTTTCATTTCTCAGTTCATTACAGTCCAGAGTGGGGATAAGTGTAGGTGTATGTGTTTCAATAGATGTGCAATGCTATTTCTGTGGTCAGAAATGTTCCAATATTCTGTTATGCAGCATAAGAATAGAGGTGAGGGGTTTGGGTGGTGGTTGCACAGGCTTGGGTAAGAACAAAAAGTGTCACACTATAAGAGAAAGTGGCATATAGAAGAACTCAGACATCTCAAGTTCCTGGTCATATACAAACCTCATTTTATGTATTGTTCTTTGCAAGGAAGGAATATATAGGGAAGGGAGGAGGGACAGGAGTAGAGATAGGAAGGCATGAATCAATAACGGAAATCAACATGGAAACCCATCAATGCAGAGTACGAAATTCAAATATAGCTCTGCAGGTAATAGAGAGGTCTGTAAGAAAGAAAAGCATGCATCATCTCCTTCATTTTTACAGGCTAATTAGCTTTGTTTCTTCTTGAGAATAAAAACAAGCACTTCTAGCAAGATATGACCCAGAATATTTTGTAAAACGAACCCTATAGAAACATGGCAAACCAAAACACCAACACTCTGATATGACTGAGAACTGTGGCTGTACCAAGGGTCAGACTACTAAAAGTGGTCCTGCCCCCAAGCTCAAATCCCATCTTCTGAAATCTCCTGTGATTTTATTTATGGTGATAAGATGGACTCTAACAATATTTTAAGTAATCAGGTATCTAGGTGGCTCTTCTAGACCTAGAGCTAAGGGGGTGTTGAGAAGAGGTCCAAGTGCTGCTGGTTATCCTACCACACCCTCTTGGCCACTAAATGTCAACATCTATAATGTGAAATTATCTGCCATATTCTAGCTTCTAGAACCCAAATGAACAAAGGGACAAGTATGGCTGGGACTATGCAAGCCAATATATTTGGAATGCACGAACTCCTTTCAATGGATAAATTCTCCCTAGAGCCCAGTTGAACCACAAAGAATGCCAACACAAGCTGAAATTGGGGATCCATTGACAAATTCTTCTTAACACTTTTACATATTTTTCTTTTATTTTTCCCTCATCCCTAAGGAGAACCATCATTTTCACCTCTTACTACAAAAGGTCTTTTATATCATACCTAACCCATGAGCCTCATCCTCGACTCTTCCCTCCTACTTTCACATCTATATCATTTCTGTTTCATGGTTGTGTGAACACAAATAGAAAAAAAAATACTAAGGAAATACATAGAAGTAAAGAATGGCATGGAATTTCTGTAGGCTAGCCTGAGTTATACTATCAACTTTAACTTGGAGATCCATAAAGAACACAAGAAATCTTTGATCTAACTTTTTTTTGGCACTGAGCATGGCATACAACTACATCTGACCAAGTATATGTGTAATAAATGTGGGAAGCACGTGAAAGACTCTGAGCTTGGAAGCAGTTCTTACCCTGTTTTCAGGGAGAGCAATGCATCATCTACACCCCTCTGGTTGAACTTGCCCATGTAGGCGTGCATTTCGGCATAGTTATTGCGAATGTTCCTTTCTGTGCTGCCATTGGGCACAGTCCCAAAGCGAAAAGGGGGTGAGAAGTCATTAGGTCTCTGGAACTGGAGAGAGAAATAGAAAGAGAGAGTGAAGAGACAGTAAGTTAGCATGAGTGGATTCATAATGGAAGAGACCCAACTATAATTCACCAAATACATGAGCCCTCACTTAGGAGCAGCAACTGTTATCTGAAAGTGGATTTCAATTCAGCTCCATTTAACACATATTGTTGAAAGGTTTCTATTTGTCCAGCCCTGACTTTAATCTATAATCCTTCCGTGTTCCTTTCATGTATACTGCTCAATACCAGTAATGATGGGCCAAAAAGGAATGTACTGATAGCTTAACTGCAGTGGACTAGTCACCTTTATCTCTGAAAATTATGTAAAATCTGTATTTAGTCCTCTTCATTTGAGGCCTAAAAACAATATCATTTCATTCTTAAGGCTATAGACCTTAGTGAGGCAAGCTATGTTGTAATCTTAAAGATAATTTACAAGTATCAGACATATTTTGCTAAGAAATTTTCTCTTGACCTTCCCTGATGTGCTCAAAGCTCATATATACCCCATATGAGTTTCAGGATAAATTGTAAAATCAAAGACAATTTTAATTATGTTCCTCCCCTTGCTTAAGAACAGAGAGTAGATCTCCAGTGCCTATCATAATAAAGCAAAGCCTCTTGGATATTCACCCTTATTACATCAGCTTTATTTCTGCTATTACCCCACAATGAGTAAGTCTTTATGTTGCTTCCTGAACACATAATTTGTTCATTTGTATCTTCACAGCCTTGTACAGTCTATCTCCTCAGCATAAACTTATCTTTCTCTCTAAGCCAATTCATGTCCTTCATTTCAAAATATAACTTAAAATAATGTCTTCAGGATACCTTCTGTGAATTTTTTCTTCCATCAAGTCTACCCTAAGGTCACCCAATAGTACTTGTTATTCTTGTTTTAGATCTTGTAACTCACACTACAGATTCAATTACTCTCTAAATGTGCTGGCTAACTTATAAGAACTTGCCTCTGATGTAGTTATTAAGTTTAAGCTTGAGATGGAAACAGATAAGGATTTTTGAAGACCAGTTCTGCCATTTACCACTATCTGACCTTGGGCAAGTAACAGAAACCCTTTGGACATCATTTTCATTTGTGAGAAGAAGGCAGTGCCAACTTTTCAAGATTGTTGTGAGGATTAAATTATATAATGTATGAGAAGTGCTTGGCACAGAGCGCATGCTCAATAAATGTTCCCTTATTTTATTTTTCATTCATGTGGTATCTTCTGCATTTCCTGGTAAACTTCTGGCTCCTTAAGGTTTCCATTCTGTTAGTACAGCAGTGATCATATAGAACAGAGATTTTCAACCAGTGTGCCGCGAGAGGATCTTAGGTATGCCATGAAAATTTTTAAAGATCATTAATTAAATTATTTTCAAAAGAAGTTCAAAGGACAGCAAGTATATTATTTTCTTCTTTTTTTGATTAATATAATCTAAGCGTGCCACAGATATATTCAAAGACATTCAGCTACAGGTTAAAGTGTGCTGTGAGATAAAGGTTGAAAAACACTGATATAGACTATGAGCAGAGTGGCTCTCCTGTGCCCTGGCATAGAAAATATGATAACAATATTTAAAGTCCTCTTGTTTTTAATGCAATACCATTAGCTTTGGAAATATATTTGAAAGTCTATGCTGCCAATTCAAGAGATCTCTGAACCTTTGGAATTGCCTGGGCTTAGAAGCAATTCTCCTTCTCAGAATAGTGAGGTTTCAGGGACTACAAAGTATCATAGCATCAGGAACTATAAATGCCAACTTAGCTGCTCGGTGTTGGCCATAGTTGAAAGTAGAGTCATCAGTGGTGTAAGGAAATCTATGGTACATCAAAAAACTCCTACTTGCTCTCTGAAAAAGCACAGTGCTTATTGCCATTAAGAGATTTTTTTTTTGTTATTTTTAAAGTGAATAAAGATTCTTAGAGTAAAAAATTTTAGATCTGAATGGGCCACTCAAGGTTGACTAGTCCAAACCTTTCATTTTACGATAGGTAAGTTACTTGTTTAACATCACACAGTGACAGTGGTGGCTAACACTTCCAGGGCTCCAGTGGCCTAATTAACAGTGACCCCTCACTGTCCCCATCAGATAGCAAGTTTAAAATAATCAGAGATATGCTTCATTGAGAGATAGACATCAGAATGCTTTGTACATCACTACCAAATAAAACATTTTAGATGTTTGAAGAAAGATATTCAACAAATCAAGAGTAGAATAGATACTATGGTCTATGGTAGAGAGTAATTTGCTCTCTTTAATCAGTAATTCTTTCACTTTGCTAACACAATGAAATTGGTGCTCACCATAACTAAAATATTCTATGTCTCAAAGTATTTTCTGAAACATGGATGAAAGTTGTAATCATGTCCAATATAATTCTAGTATAAATTATTATGGTCTAAGTTTTTTGAAAGTTCACAATCTATGCAAGGTGTATGCAGCCATTTCCTTTTATTAACCACATGTAATCCAATGCCCAGAATGCCTCACTTCCTGATGAAGCTACATTATGGAATGTTTCCATACAGCCCTATAGAAACTTTTAACTTTAAATTATTTTTAGATTCTAGATGCTATTTTTTAACTGTATCCCTGAATCACTAAAAACTGAAGAAATGATAAAGGATCTAGCATAGCCAAGAAAACTTTGAAAAAGAAGAACACAATTAAAAGACTTATGTTACCTGACTTTAAGATTCATTCTTAAACTACAGTAATTATGACAGTGTATTATTAGCATAGAGATAAAGAGATCACTGGAACAGAACAGAGTGCCCACTAATAGATTCATACACAAATGTGCAAAGGCAATTCCATGGAGAGAGGATAGTCTTCAACAAATATTGTCAGAACAATTAGATATCCATATTAAAAAAAAAAGAACTTCATTTCACACTTCACAAGATACTAGAAATTAACTCAAAGTAGATCATATACCCAAAATGTAAATTCTAAAATTACAAAACTTCTAGGAGAAAATAGAGGAAGAAATATTTGTAACCTTGAGATAGACCAAGATTTCTTAGATACAACACCAAAAACACAATTGACGCTCCCCCCCCACCAAAAAAAAAATATAAAAGATCAATTGGACTTCATCAAAATCAAGGAACTTCTCTTTGAAAGATGCAGTTAAGGTCATAAAAAATAAGCCACCAACTGGGAGAAAATATTTGAAAATAAATTGAAACTATTAAAAAGCTAATGGAATTAGATAATAACATAGCAAAACTTAAAGCATTTTCCATAAGAAAATAATCAGAGAAACCAACCAATCAGTAATGTAACAATAAGAAAGCATAATCCTACAGAATGCACTGATCCTGGGGACAGAATTCCAACTCTGCCTCAAGCCAGCTGCATGAATGTGGGTAAGTTATTTAAAATTGCAGAACCTTACTTTTCCAGAAGTATTTTTTAAATAAGTAAGATAATATAATTTTTAAAAACACTTATCACTATATCTGGCACATGGTAAATTCTCAGAATTCTTAGTTGCTTCAGTGGGGATGAAGTTTTAATATCGAAAATTGTCCTATATAAGGTAATGTTCCCTAAAATTGAAAAATCTTGTTCTCTAATTTGCTCTTTAAACTAGGTCAGTCTGGGGGACAACAGGGAGTGCACATTGCCCCAGAATTAGCTAAAGCAGTGAGCTTGCCTTTTCCTTTGAAAATTCTTGACCCAGCTTGGTAAGATCTGTGAACTTTAAATAAAACATGTTTTTTTTAAAAACTGCCATTGGAACTTGAATTTTACTAAAATTCTCATCCACGGAGAACTATATGTTTAGGCAGGTCTGGGGGAATAAGTTAAAAAAAAAAATCTTCCAAATATTTTGATGCTTTCAATACATGCTCTTGTAATAAAACCTACCCCAAGTTGTAAGGCATTATATGGCACTTGTTTAACCTGAATGCTAATCAATGCTGTCTAGGGACCTAGGAAGGAAAAAAATCTACCACTGGCAAGAAACAGAAAGTCTTAAAGTCCGTAGAATAAAGAGGACCCTGAAAAACAATTACAAAAAAATTTTTTTTTGAAATCTCAATATGAGAAGGGACAAAGTAAAAGGGCTTCAAGAGAGATGGGAAAACCGTGATTTGCTGAATGAGTAAGTCTGGAAGGCCCACAGAAACATTATGTGACAGCTGTGATCAGCACGCAGTAATTCTCTACTAAAAAGGCAAAGAAGGATGTTAGTATGAGGTAACTGAGGAAATTACTTGAAATTAATAGTAATACTTCCATTACTCAACAACCAATAGGAAAGGGCAAAGGTGCCTGGAGGCAGAGACCAAGGAAAAATTTACAAACAATTCAAGAGATACCCACTTCCAACTCTTTTTGGAAGTGATCTAAGCTTTCTCTTTGTTCTAAAATGAAACTTCTCTTTGTTATACTAAAGCTTGTGCAAAGTTATTTTTGCTTTCTATTCCTGCTGCCTGTGCTGCTCCAGTTTCACCTTTGGTTTCTACACACTTCCACTTTTGATTCATCCATGCTTTACTTGAACTTTCTAGATCTGTTGAGTAATCAAACCAGGCCAACTGGGGGGTTCAGAAAAACAGTATATCAACAATTGGATTAAAACACTCAGTCTTATTTCAAAGTAGGGAAATTTGTACAGTACTCTTCGTACTTCCTTGGATCTATAATATTTTTCTAGGCATCAATAAGATTGGTACTATCAAAATATAGATTGGTATAGGTAAATACTGCCAAAGGAAAGGATTTGAGGTCAGTCCCATTTCATAGATGAGGAAACCCATGCCCTAAAGAGGTCAAGTAGGTTGTTCAAGGCCACATGTGCAGCAGGAGGATAAACTGAGACTGGCCTTCTGGGTACTGAGCCTTCCTATTGCCAGCACAAATACTAGCAGAATAGTCCAACTGCCCACTGGAGACTGAAACCACATGCTGTAAGTGAAGCCACACAATGAGGGCATCCTTCTTTTTCTGAAAACTTAAATGCCAATTCACACCCTTCCCACTGAATACAGCACATGGCTTCTAGCAATGACTGTAAGCACAGACTCACACAAGGGCAAAATAATGCCAGAATGTTAAGAGAACTGTAATCTCACTTGATCCTCCTGGAGAGCGGCAGGGAATAAGAATTCAACCCTCTGTGCTGCTCACAGCATCATCTCAGCTTCCATCATAATGACCTCAAACTGAATTAGTCTCTGCAGTTGCACAAGGAGGAAGGTTCCTGAAGGTAGGTGTCATGGACCCTGACCCTACCAGAGATTCATGGACTCTAGGGCCCTGGGCTGCCACCACCCCACTAGAGAGTCAAGGGGAAAGGAAACAAGTCAGGGAAGTGGGGATCTGTTCCATTTTAAAAATGATTTTATAATATAATATAATATGTACAATCAATGTTTATTTTCCTATGTATTAGTTCATTAAAAATAGCCACTCTTATTTAACATCTTCATATATGCGAGGAATAAGTTACACTATCTCTTTTAACTATAACAATTAAAATCCATTAATTCATTTGGCAAATATTTACTGAGCATCTATTAGCATAGAACATTATATTAGGTACTAAAGCTACAAAGATGAAAAAGATCAGATCCTGTTGTCAAGGAGTTTACATACCAGAGAGTCAGAAATGTAAACATTTGTTCAGTTTTTAAATTTGTGTGTGTGTGTGTGTGTGTGTGTGTGTGTGTGTAGAGACAGGGTCTTGCTGTGTTGTTCAGGCTGGCCTCAAGCTCCTGGCCTCAATTCTCTCACCTCAGCCTCCCAAAGTGGTAAGATTACAGGTGTGAGCCACTGCACCTGGCCCTCATTCAGTTTTTCGCTCATTCATTCATTTATTCTTTCTTTTGTATAAACACTTAGCAAGCATTTATTGGTAATTATCATGTATAGACAAGATTCTGAGTGCTAGAAATGCAATATTGCAGAATATGATTTTGCCTTTGAGGAGTTCACATGGGTGGGGGACAGAAAAGAAGCCTTTAAGGGGTGGGGCATGGGGCAGAAAAGAAGCCTTTAAGTAAAAATTTGGTGGATTAAAGTTAGCGACCAATTTGTTGCCATTCTATGACAAAGAGGTTTATATCCCCTACCCTGATTCTGGGCTGCCCTAGGTGATTTGCTCAACCAGTAGGTGTGGCATCAGTGACATTCTAGAACTTCTAAGGCTAGGGCAAATGAAGCTTGGAAGCTTGTACCTTGGCCTCTTAGAACTTTGCTCTGAGAGAATCGGCCCACCGATTCCGAAGAATGCAAGGAGTCCAACCACCCTGAAGCCAACATGCCAGAGACACTACCTATAGGAGCTTCTGTCCATTGTCCCAGCTGAGCCCTGACTTCCAGCCAAGCCAGCCAGGACACATGGCATAAAGTAAAGCCATTATGGGCCCTCCAGCCCAGCCCAGCACCCAGCTGAATATCAAGTGACTTCTATTGATACCACATAATAGAAGAATCACTTGGCAAACACCTACCCAAATACCTGATCCACAAAATGGTGAAATATAGGCTGGCATGGAGAATCATGTCTGTAATCCTAGCACTTTGGGAAGCCAAGGCAGATGAATCATCTGAGCTCCAGTGTTCTAGACCAGCCTGAGCAAGAGTCAGACCCTGTCCCTACTAAAAATACAAAAACTAGCCAGGAGTTATGGAGGGTGCCTGTAATCCCAGCTACTGAGGCAAGAGGGATCACTTGAACCCAGGAGTTTGAGGTTGCCGTGAGCTATGACACCACAGCACTCTACCCAGGGTGACAGAGTGAGTCTCTGTCTCGGAAAAAAATAAAAAAAGTGAAATACAATGAAATGGTTTCTGCTTCAAGCCACTAAGTATTGGGGGGCAGTTTGCAGTGCAGCAGTAGGTAGGGAACGGACGATTTCAAATAGTGAAAATGAAGAACTGGGAAGAACTGGGTTTTTTCCATGACTTAGCAATCATGAGGTGGGAGGATGGGCGGAGGGAGGGTGATTGGTGGGATTACAGCTACGGTGCATCTTACAAGGGTACATGTGAAACTTAGTAAATGTAGAATGTGAATGTCTTAACACAATAACTAAGAAAATGCCAGGAAGGCTATGTTAACCGGCATGATGAAAATGTGTCAAATGGTCTATAAAACCAGGGTATGGTGCCCCATGATTGCATTAATGTACACAGCTATGATTTAATAATAAAATAAAATAAAATAATAAAATGCAAAAAGAACTGTGAAGAAATTGAAACAGTGTAACAGGATAAAGAGTGACTGGTAGGAGAATAAGCTTAGATCGGCTGTCCTAAAAAGGCCTTTCTGAGAAGGTGGCATCTGAACTGAGACCTAAGTGATAAGAGGGAATAGGATGACCAGAGAAAATTGTACCAAGCCCTGAAAATAGCAAATGCCCAGCCCTGGGGACAAGCTTGGTGTGACTAGGGGACAATGAACAACATGACGGGTGCTATGAGCAGCCGTGCCCATGAGGCAGTGGGAGCCCAGAGCAAAGGGGCTGAGATTTAACCATTTAGACAAGAGGAGCAAAGTGCTTCGAGATGGAGACAACAGTCTGTTCAAAGACACAGGACAGTGAGAGAGCCTGGGCATGAGTGGAGACCACAAGCAGCTTGTCATTGTCAGAGCCTTACAGATATGGCCATGGTGACAGGAGGCTGACACAGCCAAAGAGGAGGCAAGCCATGAGTCACAAAGAAAGTTGAATTCTGTGGAAAGAAGTTCAGAGTTCATAATCTAAGGGCTGAACAACAGCAGAGTTCCTGGAGCCAGGTGGCCTGAGCTGAAATCCCAGCTCTGCCACTTGATAGCCGTGTCACCTCAGTCAACTCACAGAAGCATCATAAGACGTGTTTCTGTTTTCCAAAAGTACAAAAGATGAACCGTACACCACTAGCTAACCATACAAGGCCACAGAGGTGCATACTACTTGCCACAGACATTCCAAAGGAGCAAGGCCGCAGCCAGCCTGTGCTTTCTGGAAGACTTGAGGGAGTCAGATTGAAGCTGCCAGCAAGGTTGGGTTGGATTTGGAAGAGTGGAGATGGGGAGTTACCATCACGTCACACTAGAAGAACCCTCAGCTTTAAGATTCTTCCTCCAATCTAGTTAGTTTTCAGCGCAAAAGGGAGGAAATATATTTGTACAGAAGTCTGAGGTCATGGCACCAGGAGAAGAGCAGGTTCTAAAACCAAAACCACCCTAAATGCTGATGGCGTCCAGTTTGTCATTCTGACTACCAGACAAGGCCATCTCTGGCTCAGCCATCACTTAGTGCTAGGAGGTTAAGTAGAGTTAGATCTGCTGAGTGACAGTGTGCAAATGAAATATCTCCACTAAAATGAGAGTGGCAAGAAATTGCCTTCTTAGGTAGTTGGCTACACTGAAAAATGGTTCTTCTTTTTCAATCTGCATCCAATCAGCATATGCAGATTAGGACAAGCCAGTGTTGTGACCTTGAAGAGATGGGTGTTACACATGCTCTTTTCAGGGATTCAGAGATATAGAATCGGGGGACTTTGTCTTCAAAGCTTGACAATCTCACATGTAAATATTCACTCCATTACTTCTGATTTTACATTTGCATCACAAAAAGAATCAATGGCCAAATGTTATTCATCTGTTCCAGGCACCCAAGAGAAAAGGTGAGAAGACTTAGGAGGCAAGTGCAGTTTTTGGCCTGGGCCAGAACATCAGAGTTCTGAGAAGACTACCTTTTTACCTATGCAGCACCCTTCTGTTATCATTATTATTACTGTTGTCGCTCTATTTTATATTTGAATAGTACTTTTTAATTATTGACTTCATTGTCATCAGTATTATTACTAATGTGCAAGTCTGTGACTTTTAACCATGTATAGAATCTTGCAGTCATGACCACAATCAAGATACAAAACAGTTCCATCATTCACAAAACCCCCTTGTGCGACTCCTGCATAGTTACACCCTCCCTTTGCTCTTAACCTCTAGCATCCACTGATCTGTTCTGTCCCTTATAGTTTTGTCCCAGAGTTTTTCCAGAATGTCATATAAATGTAATTCTCTAGCATGCAACCTTTCAAGACTGGCTTTTTTTACCTTTGATAATACTGTTGAGATTCATCGGGGCTTTTGCATGTATCTGTAGAGCATTTCTTATTATTGTTGAGTAGTATTCTATTGTATGAACACACCGGTTTGTTTATCCATTTATCCCTTGAAGGACATTCAGGTTACTTTCAGTTTGGGGAAATTATGACCAGAGCAGCTATTAAACATTCATGTACAGGTTTTTATGTGAATGTAAGTTTTTATTTCTCTAAGGTAAGTACCAGGAGTGAGAGTGATGAGTCCTATGCCTCCTGCTCCCAAAATCTTTTCACATCTCTTCTTTCATTTGATCTTCCTAATTTTTTCAGGAAGTATAAGGCAAGTATAGCCACTGTTATTACCTTCATTAGTCCAGGGGTGTTGCATCCAAGTATGCTGCCTGCTACTAAATCATTCTGTATTATTATCCTATGGCCCAACTAGGGTGAAGTGCATGTGTGACTTCAGACTCTGCACACTGTCTGAAGAGCAGAGGAAGTGACTGGAGAGAATGGCTTCTCTCCTTTTCTGCTGGGATCCCTTGCTGGGTCCAGAGGGGGAAGCAGAGGTCAGGTGAAAGCACAAAGAGAAGACTCTGTAAGAACATGACCTCCGGTGTCGCCTGTGGCTCAACAGAGTAGGGCGCAGGCCCCATATGCCAGAGGTGCTGGGTTCAAAACCAGCCCAGGCCAAAAAAAAAAAAAAGAGAACATGACCTCCTTCACTATCCCAAGGCCAATGAACGCTCATGACAGATATGAAAAGGAGTTAGTCTGTGCTTACATTCAAGGGATGATTTAATAGTAAACCAGTAAGTGTATACATGGTTTACAGACTTAAAGATTTAAGTTTGAATCTGAGCTCTACCACTCATTAACTGTGTGACTTAATGAACAAGCTGCTTAGCTGCAGAATTGGATTTTAACAATGTTCCAAGAGGAGAAATAAGGTACAGCATCCCATTACAAATCCTTCATTTCAAAACATAGGGTCCAGAGTAGCCATCCAAGACCCTGACCATGAAATAGCCCACTGGTTATCTAATATGGATATCATGGCAGATTAGAAAGTTCTGGAATGGAAGTGGGAGGAATAATTATTTTTACCTTTCATTATAAATTATTCATTGAAGAGAATATTGTTCAAATTCATTCAAAGGAGGCAATAAAATTATGATAACAATAACAATATAGAATGTAGTTAGAAGATCCAGGTACGTAATAACAGTGCCAAAATTAGCTCGGTTCTCTTCCTGTGCCTCTGATGAACCTGATGACATTTGCTACCTCAGAAAGTGAGTTAGCATATAATAAGCATTCAACACCCAGTGTTTTTTTCTCCCTTTTCTCCTTGTATTAACATCAGTGTCGTAATTGTCCAGGGTAACAAACATACTTAGTTAGCATATGAAGAAATCTGCACTTGGATGTGAGCAGGCCAGTAAGACCATGCCATCCTTCTAGGTGTCTTCATAGCTCTGCGTGTTGAGTTGCTGGGGTAGGAGGCCCTTGCCTCTCTGAGTGCAACATGGAGCTGGGCTGCGGCACTGGATCTCAGGGGAGGAGGGTAGGAAGGAGCCTGGAGCTCCATCCCCTGTCACTGCCCTCCTGCTGTGGCAGAAAAAACAGCTTGCAGAACATAACATGCCAGTATTTTGGATTCCTGGAATTCAGTTAATTATCAGTTTTCCTCCCAGGGATGATCTTAATAAACAGCAATCATTTCTTTTGTGTTTTATAAAATTCGCATCTATAAGCCTTAATAAATATTTCCTGAAATATTTTGTAAAATCAGATAATAGCATCATATTGCATGCTAACTAGCTGAGTTTTGGTCCCTGAGCCAGTGGAGCCAAGCAGATGGGTTTATTTCTATATTAACTATATTAACTTTACCACGTCATAACATGTACCCTGGAGTTTTAGGTGATTGGCAAAGCCTATGTCTGGCCATAAAATATCATCAATACATGTTTAATGGGCATAAACCAAGTATAAGTCACTGAGTTCTGAAATGAAATAAGGCAACAGATACGATCTCTGCTATTACAGTTCAGCTGGAAATAATAATGATGATATTAATATAATGTCACCAGCAGCTAATGGTTCTACAGCACTTGCTACGTACAATTTACATATAATAACTCATTAATCTTCTCATCAGCCCTGTGATGTAGGCATTATTACCCCCATTTAATGGACAAGGAAACTAATGCACAGATAATAACGAACAAGGCTATACAGTTAGAAACTAGCAGAGCAAGGATTCAAAGCCAGAGTCCTCGCATTTAACTATAAAACACATCACAGGGTTCTGTGCACACAGAACAGACCCTCATTACCCTTGTGTGGAATAAAGAATTCGATGACTGAACCAGCGTGCCAATGACAGTGGGAGGTGAGGAAGGCGAGGACTATGGAAATTCAAGGGGAGCAGAGATTGTCAGGACAGGATGGGGTCGCAGGTCCTCCCTCCACTGAGGAGGCAGAAGCAGAGCCAACTCCTGCAGACTGTCCAAGATTGGGACAAACAAAGGGGTTGCGGAGGGCAGTCGGGGCAAGCAGAACAGCACGAGCAAGGAGGCAGAGGGACACGGGCACAGCCTCTGCACTAATGTTGGAAGGAATGTTCGTACCTGTAAACGTGGAACACTAATTTGGTACCTAGACAGAAACCACAGTGTGAGCATGAGGAACATTCAAACTGAGAAAGGACACGAGGTAGACCCCAGGCTGCCCAGGTGTGATTATTATGGAGTTAAAGCAGCATGACTTGAAGGACAGAGAGGCCAGAGAAGGGACGTTCACTGGAAAAGCACAAACAGCCTGGACTATCTTCAGGGGGAAATAATGGGGGGAATAAACGCAAAGGATATTAGAGCGGAAGCCTTGACAGAATCTAGATCTGCTTATGGATGTATTCAGAAGAATGAAGGAGGGCAGGGTGCAGACCTGCCCTCAAGCTCCTGTCCAGCCTTCTCTCTCACTCCCTCCTCAGCAGCCACCCTGGCCCTCCTATAGTTCTTAGCACTGCCAGGTAAGCTCCTGCCTTAGCATGTTTCCTATCTCCAAAGTCCCAGATAGCCACATATATTGCTCCCTAACTGGCTTCGGCCCAGACATAAGTGCCTTTTTATTTTCTTCCTTCTTTCCCTTTAGAACAGTGATTCTCAACTTTCCTAAAGCTGAACCCTTTAATACAGTTCCTGAGAGTCGCGACTCACAGGTTGAGAACCGCTGCTGTAGAATGTGATCACTGTTGGATCTCTTGTACCCAGAATGGCACCTGACACTTAGTAGTCTCTCAATTTGAATGAATGAATGAATGACCTACTAGATGAAGCACAAATGTGGATACATTTATTTTATTCAAGACTTTATTCAAAAATGCACTGTTTACTGGTTAATGTATTATGATGCAGCACATAGTTGAGCATTAACATTCCTCATATCTAGGGTTAGTCTGGCATCCCTGGTGAACAAGGAGTTAATTTTCCCTAATGCCAGTTGAGGACACTTTTTCTGGCACCTTCTCCATTTTTCCTTGAAAAAAAGAATATATCAGATTGAAATCCCACAAGAGCTTGTCAGATCTAGGACTTGACAAAGCCTATGAATATTTCTTTGGCACCAAAAATGTGACAGAGTTAGAGATAATTATGATAACATGGAGATGAAATGAAGTAATAAAAACAGAGGCATTTGAGTTTTATCCGTAAGTCATCCTGTGTGTGACAGGTGGCCTTGGTCATGCTCCTTTAACCTTTTTTTAGGCAAGACTGTTACAAAGAGGTGTTCATACCATCCACTCCACTCCACCTCAGGGACCAGCCTGGGAGAGCATAAGGGATTGTTTCAGATGTTTTATTAAAGCTATGGGTGCTAGAAGGAGAAATGGCCTTTAAAGAAGATTTCAAGTGAAGGATACAGGTAGACTCAGCATGAAAACTGGGATTTTGAAGCTGTACCAGAAGCTCCAGAAGCTCATATAATTTAGAGGTAATACTGAAGGTCACTACCAAGATTTCCATGTGCATGATACCCAATAGATGCAGGGGAACTCCAGTTATCAGCATGACCCCCAAGGTTCTAATGCAATTCCAACATTTCCACAATCATGAATCTGGGGTCAGGGGAGGACTGCCAAAAGCTGGGAAGAGCCTTGGGGGAGTGAGGATGGAGGAAAAGGCAAAGCAGGGGACTGGTGTGCCTCTGCTTCCCTGGCAATCAATCAGATCAGCCAGTTCCAAACTCAGGAATGGAAACGCCAGCATGTGCACACACAGTCACATTGTGACCCATTTACAACACAGCAGAACTTCTTGCTTTGGTCAATAAAGTCAGCTCCATGCATGGGGCGCTCTAGTTTATAGAATGTCAGTGCTGGGAGATCCCACCGTGCATACTGCATTCCCTTCAGGGGTTCACGATGGACCATGCCAGGAGAGGACTCATAATCCTTTGGTAAAAAAACCTACGAATATTTAACTGACACAGCATTTACTCAAACTTATTTTGCCATGGATTTTTGTTTGTTTGTTTTTTTTTTTTTTTTGTAAAGACAGAGTCTCACTGTACCACCCTCGGGTAGAGTGCCGTGGCGTCACACGGCTCACAGCAACCTCTAACTCTTGGGCTTACGCGATTCTCTTGCCTCAGCCTCCCCAGCAGCTGGGACTACAAGTGCCCGCCACAACGCCTGGCTATTTTTCTGTTGCAGTTTGGCCGGGGCTGGGTCCGAACCTGCCACCCTCAGCATATGGGGCCGGCGCCCTACTCACTGAGCCACAGGCGCCGCTCTGGATTTTTGTTTTTAAATATCCTTTGTGTCTCCCAGCACACTCATAGACTATGCAACAGGGTTTGAGAAATGGCAACTGAGCAGCTTCCTTGGAGTACAGAGGAGAAACAGAGGCCTGGGAAGTTCATTACCTATCCAAGACCAAACACTCATTGCCTATTCCTGTCTCCATCTCCATTTTTATTCAGTACCTGCACACCTACTGGGTACCTTCTCTGTGCCAGGAACTGGTAGAGAGTCAGTGGCAAAGTAGGGCAGATGTTTTATTTCTCAATGGTCCTTTAGGGCTCAGAGGAGTCCGGTGTGCCTAAGCCATCCTTAATGGACCTCCAGTTACAATGTTAACACAATTATTATGAGGTGACTGCCAGAAAAGTAAAAAATCTATAACCACGTTGGTAGAAGAATGGAATTTAATTTTTCTAGTTGCCTAAGAGTTAAGCCAAAAAGACTCTTTTACTTCAAACTCTTCTGTTGAAAGTCATTCTAAACTATATTATTAACTGACATTCCATTTTAGGGTTACATTTATTCTTTTTTTTTCAAATATATCCACTTGATTTGGGGGTGTGGATGCTATACAGAAATTTAGATACAATAAATGGTTTCAGAGATAATGTTTAATATGGTACTTATTCCAGGAGAAGTCTAGAAGTGATTGTTACCTTTAATAACAGAGATAGTATATATCCTCTATATAAGCTTGTTTTGCTATCACCTATATCTTTTACCCTCTAAAAGTGGAAAATGTTACAGTCGTTTTAGGGTTAGATGCTTTTTTTTTTTTTTTTTTTTTGTGGTTTTTGGCCGGGGCTGGATTTGAACCCGCCACCTACGGCATATGGGACCGGCGCCCTACTCCTTGAGCCACAGGCACCGCCCTGGATGCTTTTTGTTAAATGAGGATATCTTCCTATGAAAATAAAAAGAGCTTAGCAAATACTTGGCTAATGGAGAAGCCGAGGTCTCACCAGTGGTTCAGCACAGTGCAGGCTTCACACATGCACACACAGGGAGGTCTTCTGTACTCTTCTCATAAATGAGACGAGGTCTACTTGGACATCAAAGAAGTCAAAGTCTTGCCAAATAGGTCCTGACAGAACTTTATAATTTGAGATTTGATAGGCCACAATAATATCACAGATAGAGACCCCATTTATTCAGTTTTTCAGTTTTCTTCTTAAACACCTGCCTAATTTAGATGGTTTGACAGGAATAAGATAAGAAAATTATATCTAGGATTATAAATGTCAAATACTTCTTATCTACATTACCCTCTTTTCTTTCTCTCCTAATCATTGGTTATGAAACTAACATTTGTTTCTCAAATTTAAATGGCTAATAATGAGTGGAAAGTATTGCCTTATACTATGACCACTATATGAATTATATAACTGTCTTCTCATTCATTTATTGACTAAATAACTAATTCATTCATTCTTCAATAAATATTTGAGCCCCTGTATATGTCAGATTCCATTACGGTTACTGCAGATATATCAGTGAATAAACTAGATGAAAATTTTTGCCCTCACTGAGGTTACAATTTAGTGTAGAGAGACAAATATAAATATGTTGAATACTAGTATATCACACCATCTAACATATAATTTCCATTAATGTAAGAAAGACAGAAGGACAGGGAAGAGTAAACTTATTTTAGATCCTTTTCCAAAGTTTATATCAGATATTCATCTGGTGGCCTGAAGTTTAGACTGGAAACTCTTGTCTTTAACAATATACCATCTGTAAGTGCCTTCCTCTCTGAATTTAGCCCCAATCACATGGTCTGATGTGAATCAGAACAATCAGTTCAAGTTTGCATCAGTTAAATATATCAAAATTTATTTTTCCACTTAAAATCCGAGGTCTTTTTCATCCCAGGCTAGAAGAGGAGACTGTTTCTAGAGTAAGCAAATGGGCTAAAGTGATAGGATGCTGGTAGAATAGATTGCTTTTGAATTGCAACACGTATTTGGGAAAATAATTCTATATGAGTCAATTTTTCACTTTCATTTTAAAAATCCTAATTATGGAGAAATACACTCATTAATGGGGATATTTTTTCATCTATCTATTAAATAGTAGGAAGTTACTCAAACGATTTCTTATTGAGTTCCATGATAATTCTATTAAGAGAGCAGACCACTGGATACTCTGAATGGCTCCGAGTTTGTATCATGTTCCCTTTGTCAATGGATTACAGAGAAGCTAGCCTGCTTTAAAATTATTCATGAAATTTCAAATCAGAATTCAATTAGTGGAATGGCCAAAAGTCTCTAGTCCACATCAAAGGAAATGTTTCTCTTTATAAAATAAGAGACCCCTGTCACTAAGTGGTGGGACACTGATGAAAGGATAGACATGACCAACTGATTTGGGAATGTGAGATAGATAACTCAATAAATACACAGGGAAGGGTCTCATTTTCTTTAATATGATGATGGGATGGAAGCCTTGTTCTTTAAATCAAATTGGATCAAATGGCTAACTACTTGTGGAATAAAATTAAACATCAAAACAGTAATTCTGGCATGGTGAAAGAGGATATTTGAAGAATCAAATTCCATTAGGAAGAATATTAAGTGAGTCTCACAGTTACTTGTACTAGAGCAAGAAAGGACAGGAACTAGCTTTATCAAAAGCACAATCAAAAGAGATAATGGAACCTTAGTGGATCACAAGCTGCGCACGTTGGCAACATAGTGCTTCTTTTAAATAAGGAGCCTATAATGAGAAGCTAAAGAGCAATATAGCATGTGGGAAGGACATGGTCAAGCTGTGTTATATAAGATCTGACGATTAAGTTCACAAACTTGCCACCACACACTTACTGTTGACAGTACTGTACAAATAATTCAGTAAGGGTTCATAACCTGGTGTATCGGTGTCTCACAGCTATGTTTTTGTTGATGTGTAACGTTCATTATTGTTGCATGTTTTTGCGTGCTACATGAGAATGTTGGAGCTTGAATTAGAGCAACAAACAAACATTAATTTTTTTGTTAATCTTGGCAAGAGTGGAAATGAAATCAGGAACCTGCTAGTCCAAGTTTATAGGGACAATTCCAAGAAGAAAATAGCAGTGTACAAATGGAGTAAATGTTTTTTGGAGGGGAGAGAAAACGTCACTGATAAAGAGAGGTCGGAGGAGTCAGTAACTAGCAGAACTGATGAAAACTTTGCAAAAATTTGTCAACTTGTGTGTCAAAATCATCAGCTGACTGTGACGAGCATAGCAGACCAAGAAAACATTGACAGAAAAACAGTTGGGAAAATTTTAACTAAAAATCTTGGCATGAGAAAGATGTCTGCAAAAATGGTCCCAAAGAGTTCACTGATGCCCAAAAGCTTGCCAAGACCTTTTGGAGAGGCAAAATGAAATTTTTGGCTGTGTTGCCACTGGTGATGAAACATGGCTGTACCAATACAACCCTAAAACAAAGTGTCAAAGTCCACAATGGAAGTCAGCCAATTCTCCATGACCAAAGAAGTTCTATCAGTTCAAATCCAAGAGTCAAAATGATGTTGCCAATGTTTTTAATATTAGAGGGATTATTCTTTATGAATTTGTACCAACTGGACAAACAGTTAACCAAGTTTAATGTTTGGAAGAGCTGAAAAGACAGGATGAAAAAGTTAGATGGAAATGACCTGAACTTTTTGTCAACAACTCCTGGCTCTTGCATTACAACAATGTACCAGCTCACATAATGCTGTCTATGAGGGAGTCTTTAGCAAGTGTACAAATAGCTGTATTGGGCTCCCTCCTTACTCACCTGATCTGCCCCTCCCAACCCCCATGGCTTTTTTCTTTACCCAAAGATAAGAGAAATACTGAAAGAAAGACATTGTGATGACATGCAGGACATCAAGGGTAATACAACAGCTCTGATGGCCACTCCAGAAAAAAGTTCTAGAATTATTTCAAAGGGTAGACTAGGTGCTGGTGTCCGTGCACAGCTTCCTAAGGCAAGTACTTCGAAGGTGACCATAGTGATATTCAGCAATGAGGTAGGTGACACTTTTTGTAGGATGGGTTCATGAACTTAATTATAAGACCTTAATGTGAGTGGAAGGACATTAGGACCACAGTGTACCCTCTTCTATAATGCACAACTAAAATTTGAGAAAGTTCAGAAAACTATTAAAGGAGAAGGGAGAAAGTCTTATGGTGAAAGGTTAGAAGTCTGGGGTTTATTTAACCTTAAAAGGTTCACCCAAGGAAAATCCTTAACTGTTTTTGTATGTGTACAATACCTCACAGGTTTCCATAATATTTTGGACATGCTTATACTTAAATTATACTCACTATCTGAAATTCAAATTTAAATGGGTACCTTCTATTATTATTTGCTAAATCGGGCAACTCTACTCAATAACTCTATGTTGAACTATCTATTATTATGTATTAGGTATTATGCTAAATGCAAAGAGTATAAAACATTAAAAAGCCAGGTGGATGACACAATAAAGACCTTAGTTCATCCAAAGAACTGAGGAAAGGGGCAGGATTTTGGTAGTAGATGGAGTCCAAATTGAATATGGGGCTTACAAAGAGTAGGGAAGGGTTTCTGGAGAGACTCTTCTAGATGACAAAGACCAGTTTTTGGTCTTTTTATTCCCAGGTCTCTGGGCCTTAGCTACTGGCATGTGGTTGCTGCTAAGGGCTCCTGAGATAGACTGTGTGATTGGATGCTAAGCTCTGCGCTGACAAAAGATCAGAGATAAGGTATTTATGCAGAGCTGTTCTGATTTTCCTATACCCTGTGCCAATAAGCGGTATACAGTAGATCTTCAGGATCTGATGAATGAATAAATGAAGAGTGAGTGAGACTAACAGCAATGAAACCGATTTCCATCCCTCATTTAGAGAACATCATTACATTACAGTTGGATCTCACAGACATGCAGGATAAGGTACATTAATAGGTTGCAGATGTTAAGTGTGAATTGGCCAGGAGGGATCCTAAGCAGCATAAGAGGATGAGAGGAGAAGAAGAGGGTCAGGGACTAAAATCATTAGGACTCAGGCTCTCCCAAACCAACTTGACAGTCTGTGAATTTTCCTAATGGCAGGCGATCATTCAGAGGGTCCATGTTCCTTCATCAGCAGACAGATTATCATAAAGTAGTGACTACTTATGACAATAACAACAAATTTTATTGCTAAATACACTAGTCAAAATGGATATTAATTAAACACTTGGGGATGTTATAATTCTCTGGCTTCATCAATGATTTGCTGTGAAACTAAGGCTCTTCTAAATCTCCAAGAGAACTTGAGGTAGAATAAATTAGGGTTACTTTTCTGAGAGTCTGAGAGAACAGACAGTTCTTTGGCAATTTAGACCCTACCAGCAGGAAAGGGTTTCAAAAAGAGCCAGTTTTTTACTCCTATGAGAAACAGTTTGCTTAGGGTGGTACCCAGTATTCACACAGAATCATATTTGAAGCTCACATTGAAATCATTGTTTCCTATTACAGTGACAGGCAACAGGTACAGATTTAGAAACACTCACTGAGCTCCTTGACATGTGCATAAGAGGATGCCGGGAGCTTCTTCTCAAAAGACCCACAAGATTGGTTATAAAGAGGTACCAGGTTCCTCTTGCCCAACAAGCCATGAAGATGATCTTCATTTAGGCACCCTGAGCTATTTTCAGGGGCTCTAAGCACTGCAGGGTAACTCCCCCATTCTCCCTTTCACTCCTTTTCCAGAGCCCCTCACCCCAGACTCTCACTGAAGTAAGCAACTGTTCGAGGCATGGACAGTGGAAGGAGGACCAGGTGGTGGACCCCAGGGTGGATTCGTGGCAGCCTCTGGCTTTCAGGGCACATATTAATCTTCTGTTAGAAACAGTGTGGGCTTTGTGAGATGAATTCAGAAGCAAACCAGGGGTTGGAAGTAGGATGCAAACATGATATTAATTGTGGACTTAGAATGCATGAAGCACTGTTTATGCACTTAATAAATGGGTAAGTCCTAAATATGCACATCTGCAAAAATGTAACATTCTTATCACCATCTTCTAAATCAGGAGATGAGGCACCTGAGGTTTAGGGAGCTAGCCAGATCACTCTCGCCCTGTCTGATTGTTCTCTTCTTCACAGTAGAGGTGCTATCCGGCCTAACAGGCTTGGGTAAGTAAACGAGATGAAGACTTGAAAGCATCTGGCCCTGGAAATGCCCCCAGTGGTCACTAATGAGGGGTTTGCTCTTTGACACTGTAACTACTGATGTGGTTTTATATGGATGAGGGCCACGGTTGCTAATACTGCAAGAGAACACATAATACAAAAGTTTATTTGTTTTCGGCTTTGAAATGCAATTTTCACCAGGCAGGCGCTAACCTACGAACATGTTGTCCTCAATAGTTCATTTATAAATCAGCTGTTCAGAAATAGAAATACACTTTCCCAGAGAAATAATACTGTAAATGATTGGCTCATTAAAGGCAATTTAATCCATAAGAGAGAACTTTAGTGTTAATATCATTAGAGTATGTTCTGGGAACATTCATTCATTTAACAAACTTCTATAATGTACCAGGCACTGTCCCAGGAGCTGAAGAGACAGCAATATTGAAAGCATGTATGTTGCCTTAAAAAATTTATAATTCAGTGAAGGAAATAGTGTTTGATCAATGATTAAAGTGGATCCTGACAGAAGTGGGTTCAAGCTGTCAGAAGAGGGCAGGTTGGTATCTGGGTTTGGGGCAGAGGCCAGAGATGGGTAACGAAGCAGTGGAAGAAAGGAGAAGACATTGCCTTCGCTTGGGTTCCAGGTTGGCTCTTTCTCCTACTTACTTTCTACATCCATACCCTTCTTTCTGGGTTCTGGTGTGTTCCTAAGCTCCCCTCTGGGGCATCCAAGCCTGATAGCCTCTATGTTCTCAAAATCAAAAGCCCTGTGCTAGAACTTACATTTGATCCCACAATCTACCCACAAGAAAAAGAAATCATTTTTATCATAAGGACATTTGTACTTGAATGTTTATAGCAGCTCCCTTCACAATTGCAAAGACGTAGAAACAACCCAAGTGCCTATCAATACACGAACAGATTAATAAACTATGGTATATGTATACCTTGGAATTCTATTCAGCCCCAAAAATGATGGAGACTTTGTACCTTTTACATTTACCCGGATGGATTTGGAGAACATTCTCATAGGTAGAGCATCTCAAGAATGGAAAAGCAAACATCCCATGTACTCAATACTATGTTGGAACTAGTAGATGAACAACTATAGGCCCACACAAGAGAAAAACACAATTAAATTCAAGAAGGGGGAAGAGGAAAGCTATAAGGGGGTTCAGTAAGTTCCTACTTAACAGGTGCAATGTAGGGGTATATGAAACACTTCCTGGGTAAAGAACTTAATTGCAACTTGGACTTTTTACCTTACAAATGCAAAAAATGTAACCTAATTACACATACCCTCATATTAACAAAGAAAAAGACAAAGGAAAAAAAAAAAAGCCCTGTTCTTTTGGTCTAAAGGATCACATCTAGGTGTTAAGAGGAGGATAGCTTGAAAATATGTCTTACTGATACGTGGTTATTAAATAACCATTCAACTTCCCTCAGATAAATATCTTTTGAAATGCATTTTAAGAAGACAACTTAATTGTTTTTGTTTTCTATATCAATGTTTAAACTGGAAGTATAAATACATGAAACCTTTCCAAAAAGTAGTGGTTACACTGACCAATAGGCCCAGGTTACAGATTTGCCTTGGGAATAATTTTCTTTAAGTGATTCCTGTTTCTTTCCTGAACCACAGACTCTTCAGATACTGAAGGATATTGTTATTTTTATATTTATACTGCAGTCTTCATGGAAGTGCTGGTAACACCAAGAGGACAAGTGAAAATGGAGTAGCCACTCATCTGGGTCATCCGTAATCTGGAGGGACTCTTCCTAGAACATGGGTGTATTGGACTGCAGGAGTTCACAATCGCAACCAAAAGTTAAGGTCCCATTTTGAAGATCTCTTCAGTAGAAGCCGTGAAACTGCCCTATTTCTCACCACAAAATTCCTCCTTGTCCCATTCCCAGCCCCCAAGCCATAGCTGCCTGGCAGAAATGCCCATCCCTGGCATACAGACTGTCTGGCTTGTACCACCCCCAGCACAGGGACCAGGGTGACAATTACATAATTGTGCAAAAAGCCTCTTTTCTGTGACTTGGGGTTGAGAGGGGAGATTGTAATTCCAATACAAGAGGAGACTCTGAAATGCTAGGGCAAGGTAGCAAGGCGAGGCAGTCAAGAGAGAAATGAGTCCTGACAACTGTGATTACTGGCGAATAAAGTAACTCTTTCTGACCGTGGAGCAGGTCTTGAATAAATGAATGACTAAATGGTATAGGCCGTTTTCAAATTAAACTCATAATGTGAGATCTTAGCATTCATTGGTTTCTTTCTGTGTGTTTTGATTGTTTTTGTGCACTTTGCAAGGTGGATCACGCTTGCTCTTGACGGCAGGTATTCTGAGAATCGGTACCTTATGACCACACCTGGCCCTGTGCTCACTGATGTCCACTGGATCCTGTGAAATGCATTTATGGTTGTCAGAACACATGTAGAAGTTAAGAAATCAAGCTATTCTGTCAGCATTGTTTGGACTCCAAAATGTCCCAAATCATGTCAGACCTGATGGTGACTTTCCACATTAGGGCCCAGTGCTCTGAGAGCACCCCAGCAGCACTGACTTTGACTCTGCCGCATCTACACTTGAAGCCTCTCTGCCTTCCTGCCTCTCAGCATCAGAGGGTTAAAGCAACTCCGTGGCAGCACCCTCTCCTCATTAGCACCTGGAATCACTGCTGTGCTGAAGGCTGCATTGTTCTTCAGCATTTGAATATCAATTTGCATAACGAAGCAGGTGAGAGCGCCTCTTGCCTGTTCGGGCAGCTCTGATTGGCAGAGAGAAAGGGATTTGTACGTAATTGGCTGCAATTAATTCGATGCACTTTTATAAGGATAAAAAGAAAAGCAGAAAATTGCTCAGTGCTTCAAGTCAAAATCACATCTGCACTCCATGTGGTGTGCATTTGCAGCAATGGGTGGGTGTGTCGTGTAAAGGCAAGCACGTTAATAACCTTGCCTGTTCAGGTGCATTTTTTCCCCCCTAGGAGCAAGAAAAGGCTCACTTCCCAGAGGTTCCTCTGCCCTGGAGGTTCCAGGCTGCAGCATCTTTCAGAATGCAACACTGTTAGCTGTCTTGTCCAATTTGTGTTTGAGGCCACTAGGAGACATCATTAGAAATCATGGCATTCTTTCTTCAGTACCAGGATAACACCCAGCTCAACATCTCCTCTTTCCCCAGTCCAAAAACAGCTGACTCCCAGCTGTCTCAGAGTTTGCTGGCAATCCGTTCTTGCAAGAAACTTAACTGCCTTATACCTAACACGGAACACTCTGTGGTGCTAGTGATAAGCTTGAAGGTGTGGGGGGAAGTGTCACTGAATCAAGCATTTAGGAAATTCAATATCAAGGTGGTTTATAGCCTTAAGCTACTCATGGTCTCCTTGTCACAAGTACTTCAGAAACAGTCAATACTCTTCTTGCTTAATTTCCCTTCTGAGATAAGGATGGAGGGATGAAATAGGATGTCTTTCCCTCCTCTCCAATTCTTTCCTCTCTGCCTGTCTTTCTTTTCCCCTGAAGGGAAGGTTCCCGAGAGTGGAATCATTTCCTTTGCAGCTGGATTAAGTAAATACATTGGTTTGCCTGGAAATGAATGCTACTCCGTCAGCATTTGATGTCTGTCTGATTCATCCATTTATTTGACTCTTGTTAAATACGTGGCTCATAAACGTGCTGTGTGTGCACAAATGAAGACAACAGATCCCTCACTGGAATTACTTCTAGATAAGAATGAAGAGAAGTCTCTTCAAGGTCCTGTGCGCTCACAACTGGATAGTGAGTGGTCTCTGGCCTGAGCTCCATAATCACTCCCTTCAGAACTCAAGAGACCAGGCCACAGAGGGTCTCCGTGACTGGCTTTGCTGGCTTCACCTGCTTCTAGAGGAGTGCCCTTCCTTCCTGTGTTCCCATGAAGATGACACAGGGCTAGGATAGGGCATTAACAAGGACTCGTGTAGGTTTAGGGGTCAGCTCTCTTGGGGTTAAATCCTGACACTTTCACTTCCTAGTTGTGTGACTTACATGAATTTGCTTAACCCTTATATGGCTTTCCTCCTCATCTGTAAATTAATATTGATCTCAAAGGGTGGGCACAAAGATCAAAAAGTAGTGACATACATGAAGAATTCAACAATAGTCCTAGATACAGTACATGTTTATCAAGTAGTTCAATAACCAAGAGCAGGAAGAAATAGGCAGATCTGGTCCCAGGAGTCCCAGTGGTTATCATCCAGCTAAGAAATAAAACCCAAAGTGAAGCCAGCTCCCACAGTCCTGCATTCTTGCTGCTCTCCTCCCACTCTGGAGTGGGGTGGTGGGAACAGGAGGAGCCAGGAGAGGGAGGAAAGATCTTCCTTGGCTGGCACCACAGTGACCTGGCATTGTCACTTGCTGGGCATGGCAGATGGCACCTGGTCATGGGCTCCCCAGATGCTCTCAGGGAGAACACTGGTCTGCACTCCCCTCAATGCAGCTGGCTGTGAACACTACTCCCTTCAGCTTCTCCATGTCCAGACACAACAAGACACCCCGTCAGACTCTTGCTGTGTGGCTGCCTCAACCTAGCAAGAAGCGCTCTGTGCAGGACGCCTTGAAAAACACCTCTTGCCTCACCAGACCCAGGCTGGTCTTCCCAGATGGCCTCATCTGTTCTTGAGAAATACCTGCCATTTGTAGGAGTATGGCTCACACACCAGGTAGTGATTCTAGCCAAGATCTGTCATCTTCAATTTTCTTGGGCATGGGTCAAAGGCCAATTTTTCTCCACTCTAACTCCACTCTAACTCTAAAGGGTAACCTCAAAGCATCTTTAGCAGGTAAGAAGACAGAAAAGAGAGTGGAATGCCACACCACTCCTATAAATCTCCCCAAAGTGGTTTTCTGTCACCATCCTTTGTTACTTTTGGTCCTCTGTCTACCTCCTTGGCAGGTGTCACACAGGTAGGAGCTTTTGGCACCTGCACTTTTATCTCCAGTTAGGTGAACAGCATTCTATTTCATTTGAAAGGGTCCACCAAGTAATTTTGATATCAACGCTCTGCTCTACCTCACAGGTCCTTGGCAGCTTCTCTGTCATATGCACCCAAAACAGAAACAACTGTGGCACAGAATAATTATATAATTTTTTTTTTTTTTTTTTTTTATTGTTGGGGATTCATTGAGGGTACAATAAGCCAGGTTACACTGATTGCAATTGTTAGGTAAAGTCCCTCTTGCAATCATGTCTTGCCCCCATAAAGTGTGACACACACCAAGGCCCCACCCACCTCCCTCCTTCCCTCTTTCTGTTTCCCCCCCCATAACCATAATTGTCAATAATTGTCCTCATATCAAAATTGAGTACATAGGATTCATGCTTCTCCATTCTTGTGATGCTTTACTAAGAATAATATCTTCCACGTCCATCCAGGTTAATACGAAGGATGTAAAGTCTCCATTTTTTTTAATGGCTGAATAGTATTCCATGATATACATATACCACAGCTTGTTAATCCATTCCTGGGTTGGTGGGCATTTAGGCTGTTTCCACATTTTGGCAATTGTAAATTGAGCTGCAATAAACACCTGAGCCTGCTCCTAAGAAAAATGGCTTGTTTTTTTCTCTCCACTCTGACCACTCTGAGGATCACCTGGGGCTGGAGCCAAAGCCCTTGATGTTCTGGATCAAAGCCACAACCTGTGCAGGGACTAGACTAAAACCCCAGAGCAAACATCTAAGGCTATATTGTTTGTACAGTGCAAGAGGTCTTTAAATGCCTTTCTGTGACCCAGGCTAGAAAGGAAATCTTGACACTGAATTGTAAACTAAATGGCTGGAATTCCTCAGCCTCAGGCAACTGTCAGACCCCACTGGCTGCAGTACATGCCCAGCTCTGCAGAAAGGTTCCAAATACAGAATAGGTTGCACATAGTCCCCTGAGAACATTTTCCAGTCTTGCCACCATTACAGCTAGGGGCAATGGGGGTAAAACACACAAGCTTGGAGTCAGCCTGGGCCACAGTTTTCATTGTGAATATAATTCTAACATCTCTAAAATCTGATTTATTCTACCCTTGATTCCTTTGGCCATGTATAAATTTTCACACTGTATTAATTTGTCTCAAAGGACTTGGACTTCATTGCTTATAAGTGAAACACCAATGTTTAATACATTCTAAACCCACAAACCAGGATTTACTGAGCATGTAAGAGCTTAGTCCCTTGGACTAAAATGCTTATTTATAACATTTATTTTTAATCAGAGAGAAAAGAATGTTGGGGAGCACTCCTCTTTTCCTTTGATGTAAATAAACCAGAATGAAGAAACTTCCTTCAACATTCAGCTAATGGCATAGCTTTCTTCTAGAACCAGAGATTTGGCTGTAAGTAGATATGGAGTTCAGATGGAGTCTCCAGACACTTGCTCTTCCAAGAGAGATTCATGACTGAACGGCCCCATATGGAAACCATGGATAAATTAATGAACAGTTCAGAGAAGTGCTCACTAGCTTCCCCCACTTCCAGAACACCCCCAGCTTAAAGTACAGCATCCCATGGTAAATGTTTTCATTTTTAGTCATTAAACTTGTTTGTTGCCTATTGCTGGTTTTCATTTGGGGCCCAGGTCAATTCAATTCAGGCAGGGAATTGTGAATTCGTACTCATGCTAGTTTGCATAGTTGCATTTTTAAAAGTAAGTAACTCCAGGAAACCATGTCCTCCAATATCTTTCTTTCTTTCTTTCTTTCTTTTTTTTTTATTGTTGGGGATTCATTGAGGGTACAATAAGCCAGGTTACACTGATTGCAATTGTTAGGTAAAGCCCCTCTTGCAATCATGTCTTGCCCCCATAAAGTGTGACACACACCAAGGCCCCACCCCCCTCCCTCTGTCCCTCTTTCTGCTTCCCCCCCATAACCTTAATTGTCATTAATTGTCCTCATATCAAAATTGAGTACATAGGATTCATGCTTCTCCATTCTTGTGATGCTTTACTAAGAATAATGTCTTCCACTTCCATCCAGGTTAATACGAAGGATGTAAAGTCTCCAGACTGCAAACTAGTACAACCTTTCTGGAAGGAAGTATGGAGAAACCTCCTCCAATATCTTTCATAGAGTTACTTTTCTAAAGAAGACTAATACAAAGCAGAGCTAGGCAACATTGGCTTAGGGTGCTTTTTCTTTTTTGCTTTCTCCTTTCTTCCTCCCCACTTCCCCCTTTCTTACCTCCTTCTCCTCTCATCTTATCTGTTTTTCTCTCCCTCCTGCTTTTTCCTCTTCCTCTCCTCTCCTTTCATTTCATTATTTCATTTCACAAAAAGACGGTCCCACCAATATGGGCAGAATGAGACTAAACTACCTTCTTTCTCCAGGTAAGAAAGACAGTCTTTATGAGGGCCACTTACTTGGTAAATGGACACGTGAAACTTGTGTTTCTCACACAGCTATGTGATTGCTAAGTTCCTAGATACCCAGTTAGCTCGTTATCTTTATGTAGTTTTTGATGACCGATGGAGAGGCATGGTGGAGATGTAGATACACACACATGGGAGTGTGCATTCCTTTGTAACAAGAATGATATATCTATCTATAATAGGATACCTGTTTTACTTTGATGAGGAAAAAAAATTACCCGTGCCTGATGATCAAATTCAGTCTCTGCCAGTTCTGTGGTTTAGACAACACAGCACTATCAGAATATAAGAAGGGTGCATTTTTATTTTTTCCCACAAAGGAACTGTGAAAATGACACATCTTACAGAAGCATGCCCTCCTCAATCCCCTTTGATAATGACATCACTACTAAAAGACCCAGCAGAAGGCCATAGGGAGTGTGCACACAGCAGCAAGGTCCACATAGTGAGAAACCAATGTTAATCAGGCCCCAGGAAACACAAAAGGGAACACACAATAACTTTTAGGTTTTTTATGTCTCCCTACAATTACCCAGCAAGAAACAGACTCTTCTTGCTTGAAAAACATGTCTCTCTGAAAATCTTCAGTATGAAGTGGATTTGTTCTCCAAAGCTGAGGAGAAAAGGAGCTGAATCTGATCTTGATCTCAGAAATACTGACTTTGGAAGGATGGGTGGGGGCCTGAAAAAGGAGATTAGGACAAGGAGGGGGAGCACTGAAGACTAAAGAACGCAATGAACTCCACGTGCAGGTTACAGGAGTCATGAAGGGCTGTGTTAGGGCCCTGTGGCTGCCATAACAAGTAACCACAAACAGAAATACACTCCCACACAGTTCAGAAGGCTGAAGGCTCTAGGAGAGAATCCATGGCTTGCCTCTCCCAACTCTCATCACTCCAATCTCTGCTTGTATCTTTACACCGCCTTCTCCTGAGTGTGCTTCCCTCTTCTGGTTCAAGTCTCTCTCTGCCTATTTCTTCTGAGAGCACTTGTCATTGGATTTAAGGTCCCCTTGGTTACTCCAGGATGATCTCTTCTTGAGTTCCTTAACTTAATTACACTCACAAAGACCCTTTTTCCAAATAAGGTCAACATTTACAGATTCTTGGGGTTAGGATGTAGAGATAACCTTTGGGGAACCACCACTAACCCATTTATGCTGGAGGTTGAAGTTTTTGAGTTTTCTGCGTGATTTTTTGACAAGCCCAGCCTACCAGTATCTGCAGCACTGACTAACTCTATCTACCACGTGATAACATGTGCTCCCAGGAGGCAGACACATGTGAAAAATCAGACCTCAGTGATGACCTTTAGCAGTAGGAAATAAATAACTCCTGAGGAATCCTGTGTGAGAGGTCATGGAATGCAGGAAGCAGGTGTTCATACCCAAGGAAGAGAGCTCTGAAGAGGACACAAAAAAGGAGAGAAAGGAGACCCTGGTGCCCCACTGGGAACCCAGACTTAGACACCTGCATTATGAGACTTGGAGGTGACCACTGCTAAGCCCCACTGGATGCTGAGCTGAGCCTAGGGCTCTCCTGTTTCAGTCAAGATGGACTCAGGGCAACAGTTCCAAGGAACCTGTTGGGGGACATTAGGAGATTTATTCTTAAATAAAACCAGAGAAGTGGAGATAGCTGATCCTGATGAACAAACCTTGGCTGGCCAACCTTCCTGGGTTTTATCTGGATCCCTCTGGATAGTGGTCACCCTGGCAGAGACAGAGAGAGGCTCACTACCTGGAGTAGTCATCCACGTAAAGCAGTGATTCTCAACCTGTGGGTCATGACCCCTTTGCAACAATGAAAATATAGCCTGCATATCAGATATTTATATTACGATTCATAAAAGTAGCAAAATTACAGTTATGAAGTAGCAACGAAAATAATTTTATGGTTGGAGGTCACCACAACATGAGGAACTGTATTAAAGGGTCACAGCATTAGGAGGCATTAGGATCGTTGAGAACCACTGATGTAAAGGGTCAGATCAGCTCTGCTAATTATGAGAAGAAGGGGCAGCTTCCCCCACACACTCCTGGGATTTGAGAAGTGTTACTCTCCTGCCATTTTTTTCAGACTTGCTCCTGATCAGCTGTTCCAAAAGGACTGGTTTCCTGACAGCCCCAGAGGACTCCCACACATGAATCATACTTTTACATTTTGCTCAACTACCTGGAGGTCCAGCTGAGGTCCTCATTGCTAGCTCCCTGGCTATTCATGCCTGCTGTTTCCCTAATTAAACTATTTTTAGCCCAGTATTCCATGGTCTGACCGAGATGGTTTTAGCCAGGACCAGGATGTGACAGATCAGGGTTGAGGTTGGCTTTCTCCTGCTGCAGCCTAAAATTAATAGGGCAGGAAAATACATTTGGGCAGCTGAAAGCCTGGTCCTTTTTCCTCACACATGCTCAGAAGCCACCCAAACATTTCAGGGTAGTTGTGGCATACATATACTCATCACCAGACTGGTTTCCTTCCAGAACGCATGTTGATTTATCTGCCTGCATGTCTATTTAAAAGTCATACCCTGCCTATGTCTCCAAAGGATATGAAGTGACTTCAGACCCCTGTGGGACTTATGAGAAACCAAGAATGATTATCATTTAGAGGACCACACGGGTTCTCATTTAGATATTATACAGCCATTCTGACTGTACCGCCAAGGT